>NC_083656.1:3592185-3764685 GCF_963576545.1 Limanda limanda | reverse complement strand
TTTTCTTATTTCCTCCCTTGTTCAGCAGAGAACAGGATGTGCAGCTCCTCATTGTACAGTCACCCCCCCCCCACACTGCTGTGTGTGTGTGTTTGTGTGTGTGTAGCTTTATTTAAAAACTCTGTTTACATCACATGGGCACAGCTGGTTTCTTCTTCTCTCATTGGCTCTAACTGGACAGTAAAACATTAATATTAATCACAATATCATTTTCATCAATAGCATTACAACAATAGTCTAATATATTGATAAAATGATTACTGCACAGTGTGGAGGTAAAACACATAATTGATTAACCTCAGATTTGTAAAATATCTCTGTTCATAAAAAAGAGTTTAAAACCAGAAGCTCAGGAGCAAAAATCATTGTTTAAATAATAATTATAATTTCACATTCATTTAGATAATTATTGATATCTTCTTATATGTGTATATTATATACATCAGCTTGGTGTCAGGGTTTGTGCTGGGAACTGCTTTTCTGAATGTTCCCCTGAATAAAGCTTTACAGACAAAATCCTAATAGAAACACCAGTGATCATCTTGTGAGGTTTCAAACACAATCTGTTGTCCCCTGTAGTGCGTGAATATCTCTCCCTCTTGTTCAGAGGTTCGCTCTGTAACTTCCTCTTCTTTTGCTTCATCCCATTCAGGTATATTCTCACCAGCTTCTACACCAAATACGACCGGGTCCATTTTGTGGTCAACACGGTTTCCCTGCTCACGGTGCTCATCCCCAAGCTGCCGCAGCTCCACGGCGTGAGGATCTTTGGGATTAATAAGTACTGACCAGGCAGAAGAGGACACCTCCTTCCTCCAGTCCCCAGGGACCTGCTGAGAGCACGCAGAGGATCAGGCCTCTGATTTGGCCGCAGATCCACGAGGATCTGTTGCTCTTTGGCTCCGGACTCTGCCTGCCGACTCTAAATGAAGCCCGCTGGGACGCTGCCATGGCTCCAAACCCCGGGAAAGAGACCAGGCTCTTTACAGAGAGAGGAGAAAGGGAAAATGTACTGTTGAGGCCTGTCGCCTTTTCACAAGTTTTCCACAGACACTTAAAAAGCTTTTGTAAAGACGAATTCAATATTATATCATGTCCGTTTGTGTAGAGATGGCAGTTTTTAGAAGTTAGAGGAAGAAGTAGTTGCACTGATATTGTGCCGTTTTCAATCAGCACCTTAGACAGTACTCTTAGTTTTTTTTTAGCTAATGCTACACTACTGTGTTTATTCAGCTTCGCTCCCATGTTGAGCTTCCTGTCTCCCGAGGCTTCTGGGCTCGAGTAGTGACAGCGTCACGACGTGGTGAGGGAACTGTGAACGACTTCAGAGTCCAGACACCAGAAGCCACCCAGCGTTTTACATTTAGCCCTTGCTGCTCCGCTCAGGGCCAAAGGAGTTAAGTTGAGCAACTCTTATTTGATCTGTCCGTGTCCATATTTGGACTCCTCTTGTCCCGGTTTGAGTCGTCTGGTCTGAGAGCAGAAGAAATGCACGAGAGCTCTGCACTGATCCAACATAACCAAAGATTCTGCCGTCTGAGGGAAGGGTCACGTTTTCCTGTCATTGCTTTGCTCATAGTTAGAGTTTAATATGGGGACACATACCTACAACTGCTCTGTGACAGCACTCAGGTCCCATTACATCGACATGATCGTGGTATTTCTGCATCTCACTTACATACCTGCATTAAGATGATATATAACCAGTTTATTAGGTACACACGAGTAGTCGTAAGTACTGTGCAGCTGTCAATCATGAAAGGTTTAAGTGTTTTTAATATTGTCTTCATCCCTATTTAGAGTCAAATATTTGACGTAGCTCTTAAAAATGAAATATTGTCAATATCCTTCATGAAAATGTTTAAATGGACAATTTAAAGCTGCATCAATCTACTTATTAGCCACTCGGGGGCACTAAGCTCTCAGTAAAGCTGTGAGCCACAGACCATATAAAGATGGACTACTTGACAGTGAAGCCAAAGCATCTAGATATAAATAAATAAAGTTATTATTAAAGTTATCATTCTAAACGCCACCTCCTCCATGTAAGTGGAGGGGACATGAACCAAACTAAAAAGTCAAATTCACATCAAATAATTTCTAGCCAGGATAGTTTCTGTTTCCTCCTGACAAGTCTCCTCTTGAATTGTTCTATAATGTGAAGTAATGATTTTAACATGTAGGATGTGACTCGCTGGTTTAACAGGGTTTTGATTTTAAGTCGAAACAATCAAATTTACAGATAAACACGTGAAACCAATTTTATTTATAGAAGAAAAAACACTACGTTTCACACGTTGTCGACTTAAGATTCAAAATTGATGTTTCCAGATTCATTTTTACGTTTCGATTTCTGTTTTAAAGTGCGATCTCTATCAAAGGACTGAATTTCTTCTTCTTCTGCTCGATGAAACACATGTAACATGTTTACTGACATTAACCTGAACAGTGTTGACCACTCGTTTCTATCTCAGCAGTAGTAATAGCAGCAGGTACACAAACATTAATAAATACGCAACACTAGTTTCCGCTTCTACAGTTTTAATAAGAATTATTACTAAAACAGAACTGTTGCATTGAGTTGTTTCTTTCCTCAGACTGACGTGTTGAATTGGCATTATTTACAGGCGAGGACCAAAGATCCAGACAATTGAGAAGTTGTAAATACTCTAGTTTCTCTGCTGCAGCATTTATTTCTCCTTCAGGATGATTTCAAATGTCATGATCAGCATTAAGGGCTTTGATATGAGATGTAGCACAAAGTGACCATCAGTTTTTCCTTTTTAATGGTTGTGTCAAGACAACAGCTGCAGAAGAACGGTTGAAGTTATTTTGGATTAAATGTGAAGCTCTGCTTGTGGTTTCTGTTCGGTGGTACCTGAAGGAAATGTCAGTGTGATGTTCTGTAAAGAGTGTGCGACTCCAAAATACAGTATTTTTTAAGTATCATCCAGAAAAGTCTCTGTTTTTCCAGAGTTTGTCAGTATCTCTGAAATCCTAACATTTCAGGAGCAGTGTTTTCTTTTGGGCTTTTTAACTTTGCAGAAAAACCAACTGCATGTAACACACCAGAGGAATTTAATGTTTAAATCTAAACCCAGTGTGAACGATTGGAGTACTGAGGGTTAATGTGAAACAGTAACAGGTTGCTAGAAATCTGCATTTAACTTTAATGAGTTCATATCTGAGCTATAAGTTATCGTTCCACTGAGATTTATTGGAATCTGTCCAGTAGTTTTTGTGTGGTCTTGCTCAATAACCAAACAAAAGCACATAAAAAGTAAATCCTCTTTCAAAACTAGACTTTAAACTTATTCTTTAAGCCTTACATTCTTTTCTTCTCTTGTTATTTTGTGCTCAAACCAGGATGTAAACATTGTAAATACTCAAGCATATTATTATTTCAGATGTGAGCTTCCTCACAACTTCCTGATTACCCCCCAGTCACAGTTTGTTGTCTGCAGGCCACCAGACGAATGAACCTTAGCTTCCTGTCTGTCCGGCTTCAGACCCTCGTGCTCTCTGCTCTGTCAGCTCCTCCTGGAAACTTCAAATCAAGCACTTCATCCTCACACTGCAAACTGATACAGGCTCTGTCACCCAACACCAGGAGCCTTTTAAACATCCATTAAGTGAGAGTAAAGATGATGAGGTGATTCAAACACTGGAATTCACTGAATGAAATGTTTCCTGTGTGGTGACCGTTCACAGAGGAATTCAATGAGGAGAGACTTGGTTTTACTTTACAATATTTATTTTGTAAACACACAAGATATGAATGTTTACGGTCTGGGGCATTTAGACCCCTGTGAGATGTCAGGGTTAGAAGGGGGCGGAGCAGGACATCGAACAGGAACACCCCCCCGGGGTCTAGACACTGGTGGTGGTTCATCAGTCAAGCGATAGTTTTGGATGGCCCATGTCCGTGAGAATTGTCCTATTGGACTTCGCCAATTGTGACATCCTCTGCCCTTAACCCTCACAAGAGTAAGGAAAAACTACAAAACCTTCTTAAAGGAAAAATGTAGAAACCTCAGGAAGAGCCGCATGCGAGGGATCCCTCTTCCAGGACGGACAGAAGTGCAATGGATGCCACGAGTACTAGGTATATTGTCGGCAGGTTGTTGCCTTTTTAGTCCGCGATCAGCTCCCACCGTGATCGGGTGCCGCCGTAATCACGATCCGCTGACAGTCTTGGGATCCGTCATCAAGGTCCATGATCTCTGCCAGCATGATGTGAGATTAGGCATGTAGTCAGTTGAGGTCGATGAATATCCTACTGGGGACTGGAGGAGATTGGGGTGGAGGAGGGGTTATGCGCGTCACTGAAGGACGCCTGACTGCGGAAGAGAACAGAAGGGATTTTTAAAGTTTGCCAGGTGCTGAATGATTGGCTGAAAAGCCCGCGCCAGACTTGATTGGACATTTAGAAACGCCCACGATCAGCTGATCACTTTGCAGGTTAAGTCTTCCTCACTGAACTTGCGCTGAGCTTCATGAGAGAGGAAAGTGTTCCAGTCATTATCCCACTGATGAAATCGTACTGTTGCCAAGGCGACAAGGATACATGGTAACTTTAATTTATTTCTTTAATTGAACACATTTTTTTTTTTTTTTTACAAATATGTTTATTGAGCTTTTTATATATTGACATAACAACAATAAAACAACACTCAGTACAATATTGGAATATTGGTCTACACAGTCTATACATACTTACAACTCACATTCACCCAATCAGTGCAATGACAACAAGATAAAGATAAAGAGCCTAAGGCTAGCCGAGGACAACATTCAAGAGCACTGAAGCCACTGTAGAGCTGGAAAAGTGAAGATATGGAGTCCAAATGTTCATAAACTGTCCCTCTGAAGAGTGAAGCAGACAAGTCAGGTACTTAAGGGGAAAACATTCCATAATTATCTTGTGCCAGTTCGATTTAGTGGGGGGTTTGTCGCTTATCCAAGACAAAAAGATATTCTTCCTTGCTGCATATGTTAGGATATTATACAGTCTGGCAGCGTTGGTATCCACAATAGTATCCTGACTGGTGTAACCCAGGATTAAGGAAAGAGGTTCCATGTGCAACACCACACCAAATATTTTTTCCAAATCTTGCAAAACACCCATCCAATATGCTTGTATTTTAGGACATGACCAGATACAATGAGTATAGGTGCCCACTGAGATTTTACATTTTAAACATGCAGGTGAGAGTTGAGAGTTCATTTTATGTCTTTTGTTAGGAGAGATTTGTAAACGGTGCACAATCTTAAATTGCAGCAATCTGGCATGGTTACACACAGATATTTTCTTTGTTTGAGTCCATATCTTAGTTCAACTGCAGATGTAGTGGCATCAATATTAAGAGTAGTTCCCCTGTTTATGAAGTCCCGGATCTGCAGGTATTTGTAAAAGTCATGTCTGGGAAGATTATACTTTTCTTGAAGTTGTGCAAATGACAACATGGATGCACCCTGAAATAAATCACGCATCCTTTTTATCCCTCGAGATGTCCAAGTGCTATACCCACCATCCACCATGCCTGGTAAGAAGTTAGGATTGCCCTGAATTGGAACCAACGAAGATGTTAGACCAGACCTCCCTTCAAGCTTTTGTGTAATAAACCATGCTTTTAAAGTATTGCAGATTATAGGGTTGTTTTTACAATGGCTCCTGACTGACTTTAAGTCCTTGAAGGCCTAAAGGCCTAACAGGGGGCCTGAGGTCTGTGACTTTTATAAACTCAGCAGATCAGAGGTGGAGTCCTCCTTGACCTATTCTGCTATAAATCTCAAATGAGATGCCAGCTGATACCATCTGATGTTGGGAAGATCCAGACCACCCTTCGAAGTGGGAAGTTGTAGTTTAGCTACTTTTAGCCTGGGCTTTCTCTTGTTCCAAATGAAGTCACTCAGCCAGCCATTAAGCAGCTTCAGTAAATGAATACATTTTAAGCCTTCCCCTCTAGATATTTCTTTTTGCTCCACTTTCTATTTACGTCACACAAGAGTTCTGGAACGGAAATGACTCCCTTATTCTCTAGTTCTGTCTGAATTTTGAGATGTGTATGTATATATATTTATATGAAAAATTGTGCACGACTGATGGTGACTAATAATATATAGCCTCATGCAATACGCTCAAGCAAAATGAAAGATAAACTTGTGAGAGACGAGTGTGACGTGAAAAAAAAGTTGTGCCATGTGTTAGTTTCTCCAGGAGGGGGTGCAGTCTGACCACAGGAGTCTGACACTGTGAGGGAGTTAATTGTTCAGACTAAATGTAATTATCTATTTTAAATGTAAATGTACGGGCCCAGCATAATCTTCATCTTTTCATTTACAATTTGAGGACGTCTTGCTCGTCTAGTGAGAGCTGCACGTCTCAGTTAAAAGTCACAGAGACAGAAATGAATAAAAGGCCTCAGATGAGACTCAATAGAAGCAGCAGGAAACAGAAACATCCTGGATTGAGAAGAAATGAAAGTCGTAGCAGACATTAAATATTGTCTATTTATTTATACACTTTAGTCGTGTCTCCTTGTGACTGTGGTAACTTACAGCTTATTACTTAACATTAACATTGCAAGTGTTTGTTTGAATTAATTTGGTGATTTTCAGTGTAGGACGCCAAACCAAAGTCTTTGGGTTCTGGGGGGGGGGGTATGGTTGCTAAGATGAAACTTTAAGGAATTGACGGAAGGGCACCACCAGGAGTTGAGCCACGGGCGTGTGAAAGCAGTTTTGAAGGACGGGGAGCTACTCGTTAGCCAAACGAGGAACCACAAACACGCGCCCCTCGTCTCCGTGCTCCTGGACGGTAGAACACGTGGACAAGAGCACACACGTCCTCAGTCAATGTTCAGCAGTTTAACACAAACTGAACTGCAGTATGTCCTGTTTTATTTGATCATTCACAGGTCCACCTAACAGCGGCAAAACGGTGCTTTCCCTTCTTTTTCCCAATCTGTCCATCTGCTATTGCCTCAGGGATGACCAACAGGATTGATCAAATGGACAAGGCCTTTTTAAGACCAGGCCGATTTGAAGTACAAATAGAGATTGGTGAGAAAAGAACCACAATTTCAAGATGGCAGCACCCGTATCGAACAAGCTGCTGTTTTATTCAACCTGACAATGGCTAAGAAGCCCGAATTCTGTTTTAAGATGAAGATTATGTAACCCACATGGATACCAGACCCATATATATAATTTAGAGAGAGTTTAACGCGCCCCACCACAAGGTGGCGCGTTAGCCCTGCATCCATGGTCACGACCACACAGCGTGTCCTCTACCTGAGACTCACTCGAGACATTGACCGAGAGAGCTGCCCGTGCAGTGAGCTGACCAACCTGGGTATGAAAGTGATGTAAATCTCATAAATTAATGAATAATCCCCACATAGTATACTGATAAATCTCTTGTTTATTAGGAGAGAGCTTTGTGCGTTTGTACGAGAGAGAGAGAGAGCGGAGCTGCTTCAGCCGTGTAGGCCTAAGCCTCTGTTGGACTCCGGTAAGCTACATGCTAACGCTAGCTCGTTATTAGCTTGTTGATGTTAGCTCAGATGAACATGCTGCTTACTGAGATACTTTCATAAAACCAATCGGAGTTAAAGGAATGTTCCTAATGTTTAAACCCACCGTGGTACTATCTGTATCATTGTGATATGTGGGAAAATAGCTTCTAAAAGATCGTAGCTACCGCGCTAACGCTAGTCGCGAGTAGCATTGCTAAAGCTAGCTCAGATATACTATGGTGTTCAACATAGCTAATGGGTAGCTGGCTAAACTACCAGGCCACCACAATATTTAATGATAGAGACAGAGATGGACTATGATGTCAGGGTGTAATAATATCGATCTGATATAATTTACTGTGTACATAATGTGATTAATCCATGGAGGTCAGTGAATTGATACAGTTCATTTACAGTTAAAACGATAAATATCGCTTAAGACTATAAATACTGCTTAAAGAGATAAATAAGTGTATTTATGTTAAATATAAGTACATGATGAATGATTGTGTTAAAATATTTGTATTATATTAACGTTCCATATGGAATAGAAAATAGATCTGCTGAAGTACTGCTGAGTTGCAGCACCAGTTTGGTTTTTTTAAGAATAAAAAAAGAAAACATGTTAAATGTATATATCCGTCTTTTGTCATGAATCTTTTTGTTCTCACAAAAATATACTGTGAAAATCGGTAATATGTGATTAATCATGATTAATCCACAGAAACCTGTGATTAAAATTTGTAATCATTTCACAGCCATAGTAAAAACACATTTCACATTCTACTGCCAATTACATCTAAATAATCACATTTACATGCTCTGAGATGTTTTGTTATGATAAATCTGATATGGTTTCAGATAGAAAAAGTCAAGTTGACATCGGTGTCCGTAAAATTTGAAAGCAAGGCTCACTCATCACTTCACATCCACAACTTCCAAATCGGCTCAGCCAAACCAAGGTCTTTAGGTTCTGGGGGGAGTATGGTTGCAAAGCTGAAACTTAAAGGAATTGATGGAAGGGCACCACCAGGAGTTGAGCCACGGAAAGCATAGACAGATTGAAATTCATTGTAAACAGGAAAATAACCATGTGAGATAGATTTCCTTTTTCATTTCAGAAAATGTTCAAGTTAAGCTGCTGTGACATGTTATTACATAACTAATACCAGTATTGAACCAGTGGAAAAAAGTTTTCACGTTCAGTCCTGCTTCAGAACTGCTGGAGCTTTATGATGAGTAGAAACATTTGCTTCCCCGGTGCTCAGTGTCTCTCCCTTGATCGTCTGTCTCCAGGTATTAACCATGTGAAGGGGGGTCCTGCTGTACGGACCCCCAGGCTGCGGGAAAACGCTGATTGCCAGGGGGATTGGCTAGATGCTGAAGGCGCAGGAGCCCAAAACAGTCAGCGGCGCCGAGATTTTAAATAAGTACGTCGGGGAGTCTGAGGCCAACGTCAGGAAGCTGTTTGCAGACGCTGAGACGGAGCAGAAATGGGTGAAAACAAAGAACTTCACTGGTGCAGAACACCCATCAAATTAATATGAGAAGAATTCCCCTTTAACAAAGCAAGTACAGCAAATACACAAATGCCCAGAAGTTCAAAGTGGATCATAAAGTCGAAATCAGAAACTCCAGACTGTCTAAATAGAGAAGTTAGTGAAGTAAGAAGTTTGTGTTCACCAGGGTGCCAGGTTCCACAAACCCCAGTTGTGGTGTGTAAGTGAGTTTTTTGAGGATAACTTAAAATTACACATCTCTTCCTCTTCTCCAGGCATTTGGTCCCAGCCAGGAGAATTTAGAACGATACCTCGGGGTCGGAATAATCGAGTGGGGCGAACGGGTGTCGGTGGTGTTAAAGGAAGGGCAGCTACTTGTTACCCAAACGAGGACCTGCGTACAAACGCCCCTCTGAGGTGCTGAAGGAGATTGAGCGCAGAGCATTCATCTCCTGAAAACTCTCAAAAGAAACGGTGAAAAAGATGGGTGAGGCCCCCTCCCCGATTTCTTTGTATATCGGGCCATAACTTATTCATTTGTTTGTTTTGTTTCTCACGCAAAACTGAATCCATGATGGTGAACTGCTTAGTAATTACTGACAAAGATAATCACTGTTTTTACTGAACAAATGTATGAATGAATCGGCTTCTTTCAGGGCCGTCAGCTGCTAATCACTGGCAACACAAGCCGTCCTCAAGGAAATGAGGATGTTAAACGCTTTCACCACCACCGTCAACATTCCCAACATCTCCGGTGTGGAGCAGCTGGTGGAGGCTCTGGAGGTAACCAGACAAACTGTTCACGCACCAAAACAGAAGCAGGCGCAAAAAACACACCAAAAAAAGCACAGAATGCAACTTGGAACCATTGTTTTTAGCATGAAATTAAATCAAAAACACATTAGCTCAAAGTAACAAACTGGAAATAAAGTCAAAAACTGAGGTCTACTTCAGATCTTGTTAGGCATGTGAAAATCAATACATTTCTATCTGAGCTGTGAGGTCCTTCCACTACAGTGTTCAGAGCAGAAGTGAGTGAGGAGTGAGGGCTCCTCTATTTATAGGCTGCCTCTCACAGACTCCTCCCCCTTGTCTATTCCGCTGTGATCCTTTAATTCTATAACTGTGATTATAACTGTATTTATATATATTATTATTCATGACACCGTGTTTCTATGAATACATTATATTTTATTGGACTTAAGTGATATATTTATTTATATTCTTTTTAAAATAAAATTGTGACTTGTGACTTTAAACGGATTTCTGTGATTGTTTTAACTCACATATCAAATTACATGTTAATTAATTTGAGTTGTCTGCAATCATGTATTGTTTTTGTAATTGTCTTTATTTTTATAACTAAGCTGTGACTTGTGATTTTAAGCGAATTTCGTACAGATAAACTGTGATTGTTTTAACTTAAATATTAAATTACATATTATAGGTTTAGGCAAGGGTCCATAGTGGTTAGGGCAAGAGTCTAAGGTTAGGTTTAGGAAGAGAGAATGTGTGTTAGGTTTAGGCAATAATAGAGTAGGTTTAGGTTTAGGCTCGGGTAGAAAATGTTTAGGATTATGGCCCTAGTCCACGTCCAGGATTCTAAACCCACTGTACACTTTATGAATTGGGTCTCCTGGGTGCTGAATATTATCTTCATTCTAATTAAATGCCCCATGTTGTTTAGGAGTCATGAAATATTCACAAAATTGTTGAATTTATTTTAACATTCAGGCCAATTGGTTCTTTCGTGTTTAGGAGGAAGATCCATCTTCTCTCCATTTTCTTTCATTTTATATCGGTCCAACATGTTGACAGTCAACACAGTTAACATGGGTTTCTGTAAAATGTGAAAAGCAAGGCTAACTCATCACTTCACATTCAGAACTTCCAAATCGGCTCAGCCAAACCAAAGTCTTTGGGTTCTGGGGGGAGTATGGTTGCAAAGCTGAAAGTTAAAGGAATTGACGGAAAGGCACCGACAGGAGTTGAACCACGGAAAGGATTGACAGATTGAAATTCATTGTAAACAGGAAAACAACCATGTGTGATATAGATTTTCTTTTTCATTTCAGAAAATGTTCAAGTTAAGCTGCTGTGACATGTTATTACATAACTAATAGCAGTATTGAACCAGTGGAGAGTCTGAAATATATATTATTATTCATGATACCGTGTATCTATCAATACATTATATTTTATTGGACTTAAGTGATATATTTATTTATATTCTATTTAAAATAAAATTGTGACTTTAAACGGATTTCTGTGATTGTTCTAACTCACATATCAAATTACATGTTATTAATTTGAGTTGTGTACATTCATGTATTGTTTTTGTGATCCATCATGTTGTTTTTACTACTTCGTAACATCCACGAATTGTCTTTTTCTCAGTAGTCTGTGATTTGTGAGTTTCTTTCTTGTTCTTTTGAGTAAATCAATATATATATATGTGTGTATTTATTCTTTTTGATTAGTGTAATTTGGAGAATATGTTGTACAGAATATATAGACTTAGAATAACACTGTTGTTCTCAAGTTAGAAGGTTTAGGTTTAGGCAAGGGTCCATAGTGGTTAGGGTTAGGGCAAGAGTCTAAGGTTAGGTTTAGGAAGAGAGAGTGTGTGAGTTAGGTTAAGGCAATAATAGAGTAGGTTTAGGCTCGGGTAGAAAATGGTTAGGATTATGGCCCTAGTCTATGTCCAGGATTCTAAACCCACTGTACACTCTATGAATGGGTCTCCTGGGTGCTGAATATTATCTTCATTCTAATTAAATGCCCCATGTTGTTTAGGTTTAGGAATATTCACAAAATTGTTGAATTTATTTTAACATTCAGTCCAATTGGTTCTTCAATCTTCTCTCCATTTTCTTTCGTTCTATATCGGTCCAAGACAAATTGTATTGGAGGCCTGCTCCTCTAAGTGATTGTGGTCCATGTAATATAAAGTGTTTGACGAGAGGAGTATTTGTGTTTTTCTTGTGTCTCAATTTATACCTGTGTTGTACCATCCTTGTGGCTATGGAATTTTTTTGTTTCTCCTACATACTGCTTTCCACATTTTTCACAGAATATCATGTACACGCAATTGGACGTCTGTGGTGTGAAATGCTTTGAAATCAATAAATTGATCTTGGTGTGTGTGTGTCTCTAACGAATTTAAGTTTACAAAACACTTGTAATAACATATTGTTTTACTTGTGATGCAGTAGTGTGAGTGTTGCCTTAACTAGCAGGTCTTTTAAGTTTGTATTCCTCCTGTAAACCGAAATGACTTGGAATCTGTCCAGTAATCCTGGATCTTTAATCCTGGAACATCAAATTGTTCTTAAGTTCGTTGTTAATTACTCCACTCTTAGTAGAGAATGTTGTAATAAGAGGAATCATTTCTCTATTTGTGGTTTTTGTTCTTTATAGTTTTTTAAACACTGTCTTAAAAATGATCTTGAATATTTCGTAGAACACTAAACAGTATTTTGACTGCTGCTGTGAAATCTGAATTGCGTGTACATACATATTCTGCGTAAACTCACCAGCTGTGACTTTATAAGTCCCCTGTAGGTGTTTCTGGGATGAAAGTTTGTTTTAAAGAGCAGTGCATGTGTATCGGTGTCCTTAAAATAAACCTTGATGTCCAATTTATGTGATTGTGTGAATGTCGGTCCGTTTAATACTGTGGTGTCCAGAAAGTCCACAGACTGGTCACTTGAAGTGTACTTCAGAGTGATGGAAGCAACGTGTGTGTTCAATATATTAACAAATTCATCAAACTCCTCCTTAGAGTGGTGCCAAAACCCCCAAATGTCATCTAAATATCTAAAAGTGGCCTTTTGGGGCATTTTGCCAGGGCTTTCTCTTTCCAATCTGCCATGAAAATATTGGCACAGGCGGGTGCAAATATTTTGCCCATCGCCCTGATCCGGCCTTTTGATGTTAGGATATTTTTTCATTATGTTTTTCACAGCCAATAGTCCCGCTTTGGTATCAATATTGGTCTATAAGCTGTCTATATCCATGGTGAAGAATAATGAATTTGGAGGGATTTGTAGTTTTTTAACAATGTCTGTAAAGTGATATGTATCTTTAATATATGATGGGTGTTTTAGTGACAATGGATAGATAATAATCGATAACTTCTGCTGTTTGGTACGTTTTACTTCCACAGTCAGACACAATTGGCCTGCCTGGCGGCACTTCTAGTGGTACAGTCCATTTTTTCTGGATCCCAACCGAGGGCTAGGAGCATATAAAATATATAAAAACAAATAAAATCTCCTAGCCCTCGGTTGGCTCTCCCCTTTTAAATATTGTTTTTGTGTATTTATATATTTATTCTTGTGTATATTGTTGCGGGTGGAAATCAAAGGCAGGAGGCGTCGTTCTCAAGTTAAAATTAAGCAGGTTTATTCAGAGGTCACAGGTCAGGAAACTGCGGTGTCTAGCAAATGATCATGCATGGTCCACTGATCCTGTACAGGAAAAATGGCGCTTAGTCACAGTGCGCACAAAGCTTATATATTGATACTGGGCATGACAGGTTCTTCTTGGATTGGGATTGGTCGAGACTAGACGGTCCTGCCTTCCTGGCGTTGGGTCCTCCTCCTGGCGTTGCGTGATGACGACGTTGTACGTGCACACCATTGCTATAGTTACCAGAGGTCATAAGCATGTTGCCTGAGTGTGTGTGCTCAGTATATGTGTGAAGTGAAGTGAGGTCATAGTGTTCTGGCCTCAAAGCATTCTAAGACTGATAATTTCACAGGAGAGAGGACGTTTTAGAAATTAATATAATGAAGTGATTCATGGAAAACTGTGAGAAAGGCATGAAAACGTCTAGTCTAATCTGTCCGCTGTGTGTGTGTGAGGGAGGGAGGTCTGTTCGTTATCTGCCTCACCTCTCTCAGATGTTGGGCCTCTGCCTTGTGTGTGTGTGTGTGTGTAGTTAATACTCAAAGGACATGGTATGTGTATCTGACCACACGTTAAAGTGTGTGTATGTGTGTGAACAGTGGTGTATTATCAATAATATCATTTAAAATGCTGTGAAAGACAGGTATGGTTTTTAAATATCTGAGTTCGTTAAGCTTTTTGTAATATTGAATATTCTCTAATTGCCTATGAGCCTCCATAACATATTGATCCCTTCCTAATATAACAACAACACACCCTCTTGTCTTTCCCGTTTGGAGCTTTTTCAGTGCCTAGACATGCTCATATTCTCACCAAAGTTTGCAGGAAATTCAAAACCCTAAAAAATATTTGAAGTCTGGAGTAATTTGTCATTTTCAACAGCGACATCTAAGGAAAAGTCCCTCTGTTAGCTTTCACCGATCTTCACTAAAATCGGGACACATGTGTATCATGACCAGACGCACAAAAAAGTTCAGGTGCATTGTGAAAATCACAACAGGAAGCTTTTGGATTTAGTGGCCATTTTGGTCTAATTACACCTAATTTTTAAGCAAATAATAAAAAAATTATAATTAAAGCAAACTGACAAATAATTATTTTCTTTGAAGTGTTCTTTTATATAAAGGCTTTATATAAAAGAACACGTGTTAGATTCCTTTGATGTCTTAGATGCAAATGTGAGAGATTTATACGATCTGAAGAGAGAAAAGAGTGTTTTTGACCGGAACAGATCTGTTGTCTGTATATAGTGATAGGGATAGCTCCACCTACTGCCAAAAGGAGGTAAGCTTTGTATGCGTATTGCGTGATTAGTGGGCGTGGTCCTGCCTGTATTGCCTGTGTCTGAGATTTGATATTTATTATCGGCTCATTCAGTCAGGAATCTTCTGTTACATCACGTCTTTGTGTGATAGATCAGTGGCCATGTAACCCAATAGTCTGCCCATGAAAACATGTAAGAGTGAAAACATGTAAGAGTCAACAATGATCAGATTCCTCGCAACATCCATGATCGATCGATCAGACGGCTTGACCGATCCATATTAAATGGACAACATTAGTAGTTGCTAACTCTTGCTACGTGCATCACTCAAGGAAATGAGGTTCGGTTAAAAGGGAGTCGGGTGTTTTCTGCTTTACTCAGATTTTGTTCCTCTCCTTGTTGTTAATGTTTCAGGGACATTGACAAAGTGGACGACCTGATACAGGACAACACGGAGCAGCAGGAGCCTGCCAAGGAAACAAAGATGAGCGGCTGCGTGAGTGACTTTAAAATCAACATTCAGACACAAACACACAACAATAAGAAACTGCTGAACCTTAAACAAAACTGACCGGAGTCTGTTTTTAACGCGTGAAGTGACCCCGCGCAGGACCAGCCTGTGTGGCAGAACTACTTGTCATTCAAACTTGGTCCGTAGCCCGGAAGTAGAAACCTTATGACCGGTCCGGCTGCGGCTAACCGCTGGTTTCAGCTTTTTAGATGGTTTTATAAGCTGGGACTATTTGGTTCCTCATTTACACTTTACATTTCAAGTGATTATGTGAACAATGCGAGGAATGCAATTTACACAATCTCTGGTGCATAGGAAAGACTTTGGATTTCCTATGCTTTTACAACTCGGCTTTAATGTACTATTCATGGATCATAATATTATAATTTCTCTTCTAGTGGAGTTGGGTTTTTCACTTGAACAGAAATGTTCTCCTCAAACAAAACCAGATCGGTTGGGCTCTATTGGAAATCTTTGCAGATCTTTTTTTACATGACAATGGTTTATTTACATAACTTGATTCAAGCTAAGTACAATGTTGTGGACTAATCTTTGTGACAGTGCCAATAAAAGTTACTTAAAAATGCTAATCTTGGTTTACTCTGACCTACAGGTGTCATTTAGAGGGGACATATTATGCCCATTTTACCACAAGTTGATATGGTTCCTTGGCGCCCGGTGTAGGGCCGATACATCGGTGAACCGCTTCCTCAAGAGTGCTGATTCACACTAAGTGGCTTTCTCTGTAGATGCACAACTGTCTGGACGTCTTTTTGGATTGTAAACACTGTGAATAATTATCCATAACAGTCCAGAATAACAACCCTTGTAATATGCAGCTGTACATGATGTACATAAAAATAATCACTATACAGACACTAATAATAATAATTTTCAGTACACGGACCTACCTTGTTTTGTCATAAACTGTATTAAGCAATTGCATATAAAGTTTTTAGAAGATTTTTATTTGCCACTTTACTTAAATTTTAAGTAGAAGCTTTAAAATGTACATCATTCAAATTGAAGCTGCAGCGATCTGTTGATAGACTGAACAACTAGTTGAGAATTAACTGTATTAATCTGTAATTTAAGCCGTCATTATCTGCAGCTCTATTGTGGATACTGTCTCTAGACATTTCCTCCTCAGTGAAGTCAATGTTTGCATTATTTTCTTTGCTGTCTTTCCAGATTTTGCAAGCGGCTCGATGCCCGACAGACGAACTGTCATTGACCAACTGTGCCGTCATCAATGAGATGGAGCCACAGTTTGAACAGTGAGTGGGATTTCCTCCTGATGCATGTAACAGTTACCACGGTGATACCCCCGTGTTTTAACACATTCAATGATAGATAATGAAGGTGCATCTCAAAATCCTCGTCAGCAGAGGGCAGCATTGTTGTAATGGAACCTGAAGAGAGATGTGGTTCAAAGCTTCGTCCTAAACTGGGAAATTATTTGATCTAAGATCAAGAATTATCTTTGACAGAGATCTCAGACTAAGGACGTGATGAAGAAATATAAACTCATGATTGTTTCATGTTAACCTGCCCTAGATAGACAAGACAACCAGTAACAACTTGTTCTGTACTTCTTATTTCCTTTTGTCTCCCTCTTGTTCATCCCAACGCAGACACGTGGCCGTGCGCAATTTAAACCACAACTTTGTGTTCACCTTGAAGAAGCATCCGAGTGTCAACTCCGGGACCATCGCCTTCAGTCTGCCACAGGTTGGGTTCATCGTTTCACAGAAATATGTTGTCAGTGATTCGTCACCTGAAGGAAGCTGTGTGATGCTGTGCACAGACATTTAAACGAATAATATAAACTTTCCCTTATAACTTACATTTTTATTCAAGCAGTTATTGCTCTCCTCATGAACTGTTTATATAAATGTCGACATTGGGCCTGGAAACTGAAGCAAATGCAGAAGTGCCTGAAACCTGTATTCTCTTGAAATGACCAGCAGATGTCCACATATCCACAGTTTTTCTTTACAAAGCACCTGTCAATGTTCACATGGTGCTGAAGGCAGAAATGGACATGTAAACTACAGCTCTGAGTAATGTTATTCCAATATAGACAAATGTTGTGAAATAAGACCCAAACTGTAGAGGAATGTTGCACTGATGTCTCCCTGAGATGCGTAGTATGTTTATTTGTGCCTGTAGTTGTCCCTTGTCTGATATCTTTGCCTTATCGATGGCTGAATGGTAATAGAGTGTTTTTTCATTGCAATAATGTGTCGTAATCATGTGTTCTCTATTTCTTTACAGAGGAACTGGGCATGCCTATCGATTGGCCAAGAGGTTGAAGGTAAGGTTAATTTTTACAGTTCGAGATTTACTTGGAAAAGGTCCAGACCCAATTTTCATGTCTGGAAACAGATAAAAATAATAATTTATCTGACTGGGTGGTCACATAATCAGACACTCTTGAACGTGCAGATGTAAATCAACAGAATTTAAATGCACTCATATTTGATATCAGTATTTTAAAGACAAGCTCACACAGTTGTGTTACCAGTGGCCGTTATCAGCGCCTCACATTCAGGCTGCAAGGACGTCTGATTCTTTCAGCCATTTTGTGGTGACTGCCATTAATGTGTCATCTGTTGAGTAGCAGCCTGAGAGCCGTTCTGTCTTTTGATTTGAAGAAACCACAGTGGAAACATTAGAGCCTCTGACATCAACCCTCAGACCCTGAAGAGTTCATGGAACTTACATGTGACAGATTTTAAAGGCCGGAGTCTTTAACTCTTCCAGAAAAAACATCAGACTCTAATGGCAGCATCCTGCAGAATACTAATTATACGTGCTGTTCGGGGGGGTTTTGCTATTGTTCAGGTGTCAGAAGATGATTTGCTTGGCAGAGAGAGATGTTTCAACAATATGATTTGGAGGGTGTCTCTGCACATCTGTCACAGCTGGCCAGCATCCAGAGAAAAGCCTAGTGGCTCCCTCCGTCCACAGTGATAGGTTCTATTATAATACTGTCCACATATCAGGACTGAATAAAATATCATAGATGAATAATATGATAATGTCACGCCGTCAAGATCGAAGGCATGTGATGATCTCACTAGGTCCTTGCATGATGTCACCACTCTCAAAGCCCCCCATAGACCCTCTTTATAAAATCCAATAATTGCAGAAAAAGCTGAATATTCCTTAAAGTTGAAGGAGTTGTAAAATACAAGCAATCAGAGCAGGAATATCCAGAATATCAGGACCTGCAGCAAACATAGTGGGTCATGGTTAATGTGTGGAAGATGTCTTCAGAAATGATCTAGGTTATGATGTTGTTGTCTAAACTGTAAATTTCACTCCCTGTCTGTTTGGTTTCCTCCACATCCAGTAACAAACTACAAGTTTGACAAGTCCAAGCAGTGTATAAGCAGCATGACAGTGGAGATAGACTTCCTGCAGAAGAAGAACGTGGACAGCAACCCGTACGACTCCGACAAGATGGCCGGCGAATTCCTCCAGCACTTCAACAACCAGGCTTTCTGCGTTGGCCAGCAGGTGCTCAGGGCTTTAAGGGGTTAACATTGTGACAATGTCAAAGTTTAATTAAGTGGAATTAAAGACTTCAGATTGTGGAAGTGTCTTTTTTTAATAATAAATCCATCAGAGAAAATATTTGTTCACAGCAAAAGCACAAATGTTTTTAAATGTAAGTTTGTTAATCTCTTTCCTGTCCTCATCTTCTTTTTTCTAGCTGGGGTTCAGCTTCTGTGATAAGCTGTTTGGCTTAGTGATAAAAGACATTGAGGCCATGGACTCCAGCATCCTGAGTGGAGAACAAGCCTCTGGCAAGAAACCGAAGGTATCAGGGGAACACACACGTCCATTCTGTAGCATTACAGCTTTTTAATTTACACAATTTGTGTAAATCTTGACTCATCATCATCTTCTTTGTGTCTTTCCTCAGATTGAGATTGGTTTGTTGCTGGGAAACAGTCAGGTGATTTTTAAGAAGTCAGAAACCTCGTCCATGACTCTGATTGGTGAGTTCTGGAACCGAAATCACTCACTATTATTTTCTAGTACTGTCCAAATTTTGAGATGTGTATATATATTTATATGAAAATGTGTGCATGACTGATGGTGACTAACAATATATAGCATCATGCATTACGCTCAAGCTGAATGAAAGATAAACTTGTGAGAGACGAGTTTGACGTGAAAACAGAACTATCCATATGTTCATTTCTCCAGGAGGGGGTGCAGTCTGACCACAGGAGTCTGACACTGTGAGGGAGTTAATTGTTCACAGACTAAATGTAATTATGTATTTTAAATGTAAACGTAGGGGCCGAGCATCATCTTCATCTTTTAACTTACAATTTGAGGACGTCTTGCTCGTCTCAGTTAAAAGTCACAGAGACAGAAATGAATAAATCAATCAATCAATCAATCAAATTTTATTTCTATAGCCCATATTCACAAATCACAATTCGTCTCATAGGGATTTAACATGGTATGACATCCTCTGTCCTAAACCCTCAGCAAGAGTCAGGAAAAACTACAAAAAAATCCTGTTAACAGGGTAAAAATATGTAGAAACCTCAGAGAGACACATGTGAGGATCTGTCTCTCAGGACGGACAGAAGTGCAATTGGTGTCTATTGTAGGAAAACATCATAAATTAAAGTTTTTTAGCAGCATTGATAGGGTAAACATTTTGAAGGATAACTTCAATACGATATGTCAAGCAGTCCTGCTGCAATCATAGTCTATGGTCAGCAACCAGCAGGATCATGATCCACCATCCCGATCAGAGGCCACTTTAGTCCACAGTTATTGTCCACTGCCGCTTATTAGGATCCATCATGGGCTGCCGCCTCGGTCCTGGTCCACCGCCATCCGATGCCAATGCGACAAAGGATCCGTCATTCCCTCTACGATCAGCCTGCACGATATAGAATCCGCCATACTGGATCCAGCATTGCGACCTCTGATGCGCGATCCACAAATCGTAATCTATGGTGCAGCCACAGAGGCCCTGGATCTGCGGGAGATAAAGCAAAGGGATTCCGGGGAAGGGGGACAGGGATGGAGAAGAGGAAGGAGAAGCTGGAAAGAGAAGCTCCGTGTGTCATAAATTCCCTCTGCGTATTAGCGTCATCAGGGGTTTTTGCCTTGTAATCATACAATGATACAGGCCGAACTTGGGGGTACACTGAAGCTCAAGGTAAATCTGACTGGCTACTGGTTTGTATGGTAGTACGATGAAAACCATGTGGCCCACTCAGTAGACCAGACATCAATACCTCTATGCCTTTTTTTGAACTAAACGCTTCTTATTTTAGAAAATAGAACAAGTTCTGCCGCACTAATTAGCTCTAACTATACGCTTTATCAAAAAGAAAGGTTTTCAGTCTACTCTTCCACGAACAGATGGTGTCCGACTCCCGAACTGAAAGTGAGAGATTATTCCACAGGAGTGGGGCTTGATGGCTGAAAGCTCTGGCTCCTACTCTACTTTTAGAGACTTTAGGGACGACAAGTAAACCTGAATTCTGGGATCGGAGTGCTCTAGCTGGTTGATAAGGTACTAACAGCTCTTTAAGGTAAAAAGGCATCATATCATTAAGGGCCTTGAAGGTGAGGAGGAGAATTTTAAATTCTATTCTAGATTTAACTGGAAGCTAGTGTAGCGACGCTAATAAAGGCTCTCCAATAAAGGCCTCAGATGAGACTCAATAGAAGCAGCAGGAAACAGAAACATCCTGGATTGAGAAGAAATGAAAGTTGTAGCAGACACGAAATATTGTATATTCATTTATACACTTTAGTCGTGTCTCCTTGTGACTGTGGTAACTTACAGATTATTGCTTATTATTAACCTACAAATGTTTGAAAAGTGGTGATTTTCAGTGTAGTTAAGAAGGACGTCCTCTTTAGTTTCAAACTTTTATTCACTTAATGTTTTTTGTGTCCTCCCTCCAGGGAAAGCCAAGACCCGAGAGTCTCCCCAGTCTATCATCAGCCCGGACTGGAATTTTGAGAAGATGGGCATTGGCGGCCTTGACAAGGAGTTCTCTGACATCTTCCGCAGAGCCTTCGCCTCCCGAGTCTTCCCAACAGACTTGGTCGAACAGATGGGTGAGGCCCCTCCCTTTCTTTCTGTCTATCTCACCATAACTTATTCATTTGTTTATGTCCCGTTCTTGTTAAACAAAACAAGTTTTAAACAAAATCTACTGCAAAAAGTCCCTTTATTATTAAGTGGAATTCAATAAGTCATTTAACATTATTTAGTGTTTAAAGAGGAAATAAGCAGGCCTTTTTGTTTCTCACTCAGAACTGAATCCATGATGGTGAACTGATGCCAAAGATAATCACTGTTTTTACTTATATTTCAGCTTGTGTTTAATCTGTAAATCAACATAATGGCAAACAAAACTTTTATTAATTCTTTTGAGAAATGTATCAGCAAACCTGAGAATCAGTAATGAGCAGGCAAGGCAGCGTTCCTCTGTGCCGCCATGACCGTGACTCAAAACTCTGGCATCCCCCTGACAGTGATCCCTGCACACACTCATTAATAGATCTTTGACAGCTGTCAGATTGTGATGATTCACTCTTCAAAGAGCTGCAGTTAATTTCTAATGAAAGCCATCAGGTAAAGCTGTAATTGGCAGGCGTGGGGAGTGCAGGTGCTGACAGAGCGGCCGTGTGCCTGTGTGTGTTGGACCAAAAGTTTGAAAGTTTCACCTTGTCTCCCCTTTGCTCCCGGAGAGGTGAAGCAGACAGACAGAAGCTTCAGTGCTTTCGCTCCAAAACGCTGCTTTTCCTTCAGCGGGCCCAAATGGCAGCTCAGATGGTTATCAGGGGCCTCTCATTTAGTCTGGGCTAAATGTCATCAGGCAGGTGCAAAGGCCACTAAAAGAGCCGCACTGTGAACGTGGTGGAGCGGAGAGCTCACCGTCTCCACAAGCATGTTTTTATTATGACGTCGTACTTTATTAGAACATGTTATTACATAACTAATACCAGTATTGAACCAGTGGAAAAAAGTTCTCACGTTCAGTCCTGCTTCAGAACTGCTGGAGCTTTATGATGAGTAGAAACATTTGCTTCCCCGGTGCTTAGTGTCTCTCCCTTGATCGTCTGTCTCCAGGCTGTAAGCATGTGAAGGGGATCCTGCTGTACGGACCCCCAGGCTGCGGTAAAACCCTGATGGCACGACAGATTGGCAAGATGCTCAAGGCCCGGGAGCCGAAGATAGTCAACGGCCCCGAGATCCTCAACAAGTACGTCGGGGAGTCTGAGGCCAACGTCAGGAAGCTGTTTGCAGACGCTGAGGAAGAACAGAAGAGGGTGAGGACACTTTACAGTTTACAGTCACATGCAAATGAGTTTTTATCCAGGTTTCTATTGCAATCAATCTTTTATTATTAGACAAATTATGTTGACAAACGTGTAATCACAGCTTCCATATATGTAACCTGTGTTTCTACAACTTGGCTGAACTTATTATCTACATGTGTTCTGCAATTATCCCCCTGGAATACAGAGAAGCATCTCATCAATCAAAACAAGAAGAAAAGTAATTTCTCCAGGAGTGGAGAGATCTGTCCTTTAGGTTGACCTCCTATTAGACCTCCCTCTAAAACACACACACACACACACACACACACACACACACACACACACACACACACACACTCCATCCAGTGTGTAATAAGGACAGCTCCACACCTGCTTTAAATGCTACGTCTGAGACTGACAGGACTGCAGATGGAGAGATAACCCCCCACCCTGCAGCGCTCTTAGATTTTCCATCTATCGACGGATACTTCTGGCGCCATGTATCTCACTGCTGCTGTAAACACATGTTATCATGTTGCATATATTCAGTATTATCTTTATCGTCCTCGTCTCTCTGCTGAGCAGCTCGGGTCCAACAGCGGCCTCCACATCATCATCCTCGATGAGATCGATGCCATCTGTAAGCAGCGTGGCAGCATGGCCGGCAGCACCGGCGTCCACGACACTGTGGTCAACCAGCTGCTGTCCAAGATCGACGGAGTAGAGCAGCTCAACAACATCCTGGTCATAGGTGCGCAACACACACACACACACACAGTACACACACAAACTCCCAGACTCTCTGATATTCTCTGAACATCTGCACTTATCTCCTCTGTCTCATTCTTCCCTCTGCTTTCCCTTCTTTTTCCCCGATATGTCCATCTGCTCCTGCCTCAGGGATGACCAACAGGCCGGACCTGATAGACGACGCCTTATTGAGGCCAGGAAGACTGGAGGTCAAGATGGAGATTGGTGAGAAAAGAACCACAATTGCAAGATGGCAGCACCTGTTATTGTTTCTAGGGCTGGGCAACGATTAAAAGTTTTAATCGCGATTAATCGCATGATTTCCCTGATTAATCGCGATTAATCGCATTTGTATACGCAAAATCCAATAATGAATTAAAAAGTAGTGTATAGCGCAATTTTATTTTCAATGTTCTGCCATATGAACGAAAGTGCCATAACATTTGTTGTGCAAACACTTTTAACATCAGCATTTAATACAGTAGCAGTTAAATAAAATATTGTAAATCTCAACTTAACAATGTTATCAAAGCAAATACAAAGTTAAAGCTCAATGCCACTGCCAGGGCATTAATGTTATCCTCTTCGTTATGAAAAATGTATACTCCTCCCTGCGTCTAACGTAGTCTGCCGAAACCTCGCTCCGCTCGCTGTTTCATTGAGTGATTTGCTGATATCAACTGTGTGTTTTGCATTTAGGTGATATTTTAGACTGGAAGTACTCCAGTGATAAGATAATTCACCTTGGAAGTGGCTACAAATTACTTTGGTTCTGTCGACTCCGCCGTCTGGAAGAACTTTAAAATGAAAATGGCCATGTAAAAGCTCCGTACCCTTATCCATGGTTGTTTATCCGCCAATTATTTTCTTTTTTCCGGTTCCGCAGCAGTCAGCAACAGACTTTCACAAAATAAGAGCCTGACTTTCACAATAAAACAATAAATAATCAAACCTGAGTTAATGCGAGATAAAATAATTGTCTGAGTTAAATAAGTGATGAGTTAACTCGATTAAAACGAGTTAACTTGCCCAGCCCTAATTGTTTCATGTTTGAACAACAGGAGGATTCGTCATCCATCTGTATTTACAGTATGATCTAGACAGGCAACATAAATGTAACATTAAACTAACATTATCTTCTTCTGTCAGGGTTACCGGATGAAAAGGGCCGAAGTCAGATCCTTCACATCCACACAGCGAAGATGCGTCAGTATGAGCTGCTGGCCAACGACGTGGATGTTAAGGAACTGGCCGTGGAGACCAAGAACTTCAGCGGTGCCGAACTGGAGGGTCTGGTCAGGGCTGCACAGTCCACCGCCATGAACAGACATATAAGGGTCAGAATCCTCAAGAGACATTTCCTGTATCATTCATGACTCACATTTATACTTAATGTTAAATTTATGTATATGTTCACTTTGTGTGAGTGGGAATTCTAAGTGTTTTTTAAAAAAAAAGGTGTAGTGTTTTATCAGGTGCATAGTTTGGACAGCACACACAGATAAGGTGCTCTCACACACACACACACACACACACACACACACACACACACACACACACACACACACACACACACACACACACAAAAAGCTGCAGATATTATAGGGTGATGATGAATAACAGACAAGGGGCCTTACACATGTCTGGTGACGTTTTACTTCACTCGTCTCAGCACTGATTCTTCCCGGCCTCCTTCTCTCTGTTTGACCTTTCTGCTCCGAGGGAGCACGTTGTCTCCTGACACACAATCGTCTACACACAGTGCAATCTCAACATGCAACACTTCATGTAATGGATTTCACTAGTGGGGGCACAGAGTTTATCCAGTGATGATGGAACCCATTATTTGCTTCATGTGTTTAGGCCAGTACCACTGTGGAGGTGAACATCGAGACGGCGGAGAAGCTGCAGATCAGCCGGCTGGACTTCATCACGTCGCTGAATAATGACATCAAACCTGTAAGTTTCTCTACAGGTTTTGTGAAAAAATATATTGTAATATAAAAACCCATCTTTCATAATATGAAAATAATGCCCCTTAGTTAAGCAAGTACAGCAAATACACAAATGTTCATCGCTATTTACCTACAAATGCCCAGAAGTTCAACTTGGATCATAAAGTCGAATCAGAAACTCCAGACTGCCTAAATAGAGAAGTTAGTGAAGTTAGAAGTTTGTGTTCACCAGGGTGTCAGGTTCCACAAACCCCAGTTAGTGTGTGTTCGTGAGTTTTTTGAGGAAAACTTAAATTAATGTGTTCCTCTCCTCCAGGCGTTCGGTACCAACCAGGAGGATTTTGCCAGATTCATAATGAATGGTATCATCCGGTGGGGCGACCCGGTGTCGGCGGTGTTGGAGGACGGGCAGCTGCTGGTGAAGCAAACGAAAAACAGTGACCGCACGCCCCTCGTCTCCGTGCTCCTGGAAGGTAGAACACATGGACATGAGCACACACGTCCTCAGTCAATGTTCAGCAGTTTAACGCAAACTGATTTGCAGTATGTCCTGGTTTATTTGATTGTTCACAGGTCCACCGAACAGCGGCAAAACGGCGCTGGCAGCTAAGATTGCGCAAGACTCCCAGTTCCCTTTTATCAAGATTTGCTCCCCCGACGACATGATCGGATACTCAGAGATTGCAAAATGCCAGGCCATCAAAGAGGTAACACTCGACACCTGTATATTTTTAATTTGTTGTCCTGAAAGTCCTGAAGCAAATGTCTAGAAAAGTTCAGGGGTTATTTTAAATATGGGAGTCGTGAAAAGGCCACAAAGACAAATATTTTACGTACGTTTTTTCATAGAAACAGCTTTGAAATCAGACCTAACAAATCTTTACTAAAACCATTTCATTTAGTGCGTCCTGATGATACATAATTCCAGTTGTGTGTTGGTTTGATTTAGACCTGATTGAACTTTTATTCTTTTATGATAGATATTTGAAAATGCCTACAAATCCCAGCTGAGCTGTGTGGTCGTGGACAACATCGAACGCTTGTTCGGTAAGTGTAAAAACACATTTCATATTCTGCTGCCAATTACATCTACAGTATTTTTATCTTGTCCAGGTGGAAGATAATGATTTATTGTTAATCTGTGTCATCAGACTATGTCCCAATCGGTCCTCGTTTCTCGAACCTTGTGCTTCAAGCTCTGCTGGTGTTGGTCAAGAAAACTCCTCCTAAGGTAATAGACTCTTGTTTTCTAGCCTCTGTGGCGTTGCCAGTCCTCAGGTGGCAGAAAGAGGGCAGCAGATCATGTGGATGCCAATGCAAAGTCCTGTGAGGAATTGTTGGAGGTCTCTGGCTGCGACTGGCATGTGTGAGCGACTGTGTGTGAGTGTACGGTTATTAGCCAGTGTTTTGGTCCAGGCCTGTTGTGCTCCGAGTGAATGGTGGTGGTGGAGACCCATTTCTCATAGTCTCTTTGGTTGTAGCTTGTGTGTGTCTGTTGTTGATGGGTTTGTGAATGAGAGTATAGCTCACTATATGGCTGCATGTGCATGAGAAGTGGCGCAGGGCCTGGTGTTGAATGCCTGGCTGCAGTGCTCCTCTGGGGTTGTAAAGCGCTGGGCCCAGCGGGGTGCCTGGGGCCAGGGGAGGCCAGGGGGACACGGAGGAGAATGGGCTCTGTGAGAGAGCCAGGACCTGGCAGCACCACCGCCTGTGTGGCACCTCATCTGCATGCAGCATCACAACCCCCCACGCCATGGGGGGGCAGCCAGCAGCCATAATCCCCCTGTCTTCTCGCCACTCCTCTGCCTCTCCTCCGTCGTCGTCTTCTCCTGGTCCAGCTCATCGGCTTAGTGGAGCCAGGGTTCTTTTGCCTCTCCTCTTTCTTCTCTGCTCCTATTTGTCTTCTCTTCTGTTGTTTCCTGATTCCGTCTCTTTCCTCTCTCTGTCTCTTCCCTTCTTTTCTGGTTCACTTTGGCTGAGATAAATACAGAGAATCATATTCTATCATAATGCACACTCACCTTTGCAATAGCTGTGTGATGTGTCGTGGCAATTTCCACAATCCCACTACCAACGAAGAAACGAGTCTCAAAAACTCTTACAGTATTGTCACCTTTAATGCTCGAGCATGGTGCATACCACAGGGTTCAGTTTGTAATATGCACCCAGATAGAATACAGTTCAGTTCTTTATACATACAGGCTAAACCCTCCCACTCTGGAGGGGGCTGTTAAACAGGAAGGTTGAGATCCTTTGATCACACGAATACAACAATGTCTAGTCGAGGGCAATCAAGGCAATATGCATTTAGTGGCTACAGGAAACACATGATCAAAGAGACATTGTCTAGAGGAAATTAGGTTACAGGAAGAGCAGCAGTTGAAAGAGAACAGTCAGACGAATATCCATTCAGTTACTACAGGAAGAGCAGCAGGATCAAAGAGAACAATCAAACAAATAAATATTCAGTTTCTACAGGAAAAGCAGGATCTAAGAAAACAATCAAACGAATAAACATTCAGTTTCTACAGGAAAAGCAGGATCTAAGAAAACAATCAAACGAATAAACATTCAGTTTCTACAGGAAAAGCCCTATCTAAGAAAACAATCAAACTAATGGATTCAAACATGATCAATCAAAGGGGAAATAAACATTTTATTATGGTCAATTGTTATATTTCCTTTACAGATGGCAACACTTCCACTTTCCAGCTCAAGACTAAACATTTAGACAAGGTTGTGGGTAGCATTTACATTGACCCTTGAGGAAAGAACAGCTGAAGAGAATGAATGAATGAATAAATGTATGAATGAATCTGCTTCTCTTTCAGGGCCATAAGCTGCTGATCATTGGCACCACCAGTCGAAAAGACGTCCTCCAGGAAATGAGGATGTTAAACACGTTCAGCACCACCATCCACATTCCCAACATCTCCAGTGGGGAGCAGCTGGTGGAGGCTCTGGAGGTAACGAGACAAACTGTGCACACACCAAAACAGAAGCAGGCGCAAAACACACACCGACACGTGCCCACGCTGAACACTTGCTGATGCTGTTCAGACCGGGCATCAGCTCTATAGTTTTAATCCTTTTAAATGTGCAATTTCTGAAAGCATTTCCCAATTGAATTAATGAATTCACAGGTTTAAGTGCCCCCTCTCTCTTTGCCCCCTCCCCACAGCTGCTGGGCAGTTTCCAGGAGAAGGAGCGGAACATTATAGCTGAAGCTGTGAAGGACCACACTCTGTGGATTGGCATCAAAAAGCTGCTCATGCTGATTGAAATTGCCGTGCAGGTGAGAAAAGAGCATCTCTTTGCACTGCTTGGTTTTAGCCGTGTTTCCTGAACCTGCTGCAGTGATGGCAGTCGTTGTTCTGCTGGTTTGGGGCAAATGTTCTGAAGGAAAACAAGAGCTGTTGGGAAATGTGAGGATATTTTCCCGTGTTCGTACTGAGACGTAATGTTTCTGCCTTTCAGATGGATCCCGACCACAGAGTGAGCAAGTTCCTCAGCCTGTTGACGGATGAAGGAGCGTAAGTATCTTCATGTTTCTCTCATTTTCTATCGTTACTTCAACAGTGATAAATAACGAAGCCCATTTCAGCCACTGTGATGAAGAAAATAAAAATCCTCTATCTCATAATTACGAGTTAGTTTCTCATAATTAATAACTTGTGATCAGTGCTGGAGTTTATTGTTAAAGTGTAAAGTGAGCGCAGGTCAGAGGGAAGTGAGGCGGAAACAGACACCGACACACACACAGGACGACCGGACCTTTACTGAGCGTCTGTTCTGATCCTGGAGCAGCGCTGGTTAAAATTATGCAGCGGCAGCACGCTAAGACAATGAACGTAGCAGAAAACATGTATCGATTATGTTATGTCTCTGTATCGATGCCAGCCAAACCCACCACCATCCTTCTGCCCCTCCCCGACCCCCAAACAGACACTTCTTTATTGAAATTCTTTGGTGTTCTATTCCTCAGCTTCCACCAGGGGCAATAATGGGGCCATCATCCGAGCCCGGCTGGGTCACAAGTCCACCTCTGCCATTGGAGAAAATCTGCCCCAGCACCGTCCAGCTCATGCACAGGCCGAACCAGTGCCATTGAGCTGAGGAACATTACAGGCCACTCGTGTTTTTATATTCTCAAGTAACTAAACTAAATAAACTAAACGTAGTAGATGTGTTAAACGGTGGTTCTGTGTGTGTTTCTTCAGTGGTAACAGGGTTTATAAGTGGTGACAAGTAGAAACACACATTTTTATATCATTTATCGCGACTGCACCTCTGTGCTGGTGTTAAAATAAACTTAACAGTGTGTGGATGCTGACACCTGCTGGTGAAACACAATCACACGCTCCTGATTTGTCATTCATGAAACTCTGAGCCCAGTATGGATGATGTCATGAGCCTGTGTTGTGATGACTGCAGCTGCAGCCAGTGATTGATTCTGATACTTTGGAGGGTTTATCAGTAAAACTTTAATTATTGTGATAAATGCACAACAGTCTTTTTGTGACCAGCGATATGGAAAAGTAAAGATTTTCTCTTTAAAATTATACAAAAGGACAATAGCAGGACAATCTTTGTATTTAAATCCTTGTACTGTTCTGCTATAAGGAGCAGAATGTGGATCTTCTACTCTTATACAATGAATTTTCACTTTAGAATTATATAAAACAGGAGAAAGCAAATTAATCTTTATGAAATGTGGAGCTGCTCATGTTCAATGAAGTGAAGTTTGTATATTCGATATTATATTTGTGTTGTTTAATTAATTAATTGTGATTGACTGATTGAATTGTAATGGGTTAAGATTAAACTGATGTCATTCCAACACAGGGCTGTAAAACCTCAACCCTCAGCCAGGAAGAGAGGAGGTTAGACAAAAAGGAGCAGATGACATCATGTCAGATGCTGGGATGTTCTCCGAAATAAGAGTGTTCACAGCTTCTGAATGTGAAATAATATATAAAAGTTGTCAATGTAATAGTTGTCAAACCAAAGGCCTCCTCTTCAGCCTTCATGGGTAATCAAAGCCTGAAACCACATGTTCTTTGTTCCGGAGAAAGCCTCCCGAACTCAGTCTCCAAGGATTCCGCATGTCCTCTGTTTTCCGGACAACTTCACACAGAGGTGTGAAAAGCCACAAGGGTCAACTCCTATTGGTCACTCTGGACCCCATGACGTGTGAGGTCGCGGGCCAATATAAGGACACTTCTCCCCCTCCTTTTCTCTTTTCTACAATCCCTCCAAGGCAGAGGCTATCCAGCCTCTCTTCTCCTGCATCGCCGAGGGGAAAAACCTGGCTGCTCTTTTCTATTCAACTCTTTGAGAGGAGGAGAAGCAGCTTCCAGCTCATCTCACCAAGGAAACCTCCTCGCAACCTCAAGCTCTACCAAACTCCTAGTAGCGACTCAATGTCCTGCAGGAGAACTTCAACCAGCAACTGAGCCCCACAGCTCAACAGAACCACAAAGGCAGAAACCATACGATCAGCCAGGAGACCTCACAGAACTGCGAACTGAACTGCCACTTCCTTTTTCCCTTTTCCACAGACGGGTAACACATCTGGGCTTAATAATAATAATAGGCTGTTTGTTCGATTCTGTGTGGTGTTTATAAGTTTGATTTGTGTTGTGATACTTTGGTTATAAGTTATTCGAAAGTAACATTCGTTTTTTATTGCATCAAATGCGTCAAATTTTAACCAGAGGACCATGAATTCACTTTCACATCCGCCTCAGTTGTCGGCCTCTCAACGCTCGTGTGACGTAAATAGAAAGTGGAACTAGAAGTATCTCGAGGGGAAGGCTTAAAATGTATTCAATGAAAGAATTTAATTAAAGTTACCATGTATCCTTGTCGCCTTGGCAACAGTACGATTTCATCAGTGGGATAATGACTGGAACACTTTCCTCTCTCTTCCTCTGTGAACGGTCACCACACAGGAAACATTTCATTAAGTGAATTCCAGTGTTTGATTCACCTCATCATCTTTACTCTCACTTAATGGATGTTTAAAAGGCTCCTGGTGTTGAGTGACAGAGCCTGTATCAGTTTGCAGTGTGAGGATGAAGTGTTTGATTTGAAGTTTCCAGGTGGAGCTGACAGAGCAGAGAGCACGAGGGTCTGAAGCCGGACAGACAGGAAGCTAAGGTTCATTCGTCTGATGGCCTGCAGACAACAAACTGTGACTGGGGGGTAATCAGGAAGCTGTGAGGAAGCTCACATCTGAAATAATAATATGCTTGAGTATTTACAATGTTTACATCCTGGTTTGAGCACAAAATAACAAGTGAAGAAATAAATGAAAGGCTAAAAGAATAAGTTTGAAGTCTAATTTTGAAAGAGGATTTCATTTTTTGTTTGGTTTTTGAGCAAGACGACACAAAAACTACTGGACAGATTACAATAAATCTCAGTGGAACGATGTCTTATAGCTCAGATATGAACTCAATAAAGTTTAATGCAGATCTCGATCAGGATTTTGTTTCTTCACTTTCTTTAACATGGTGTCTTTGATATTTTCAGTAATTTCTCAGGAAATAATTTGTTAATCTAGATGAAAAAAATCTGATATATTTCAGGTGTTGATACCAACGAGTGTGTGTAATTTGGTGCAGCTTTATTTGATTTAAGGGGCAGTTATGCCGAGGTGTGCGCTCTACAGAGTGATATTCTAGATCCAATCGTATATTAGTAATAAAATTATAAACAAAGAACAGGCTGAGCATAGACATTAGGTAAAAAAGTTGATCTACAAACCTACACCACCATTCCAGATACATTATATATATACATATTTGGACAGTGTAGTCAAACCTTCCTCTAGTTTGGTACATTTCCTTCAGTGTCCTCTGTGCAAAAAGCTCTGGAAGTAATAAAAAATCCACTTCAATAAAGGGATCGACTGTTATGAGCTGTTTAAACATGAATCAAATGGCCTTAGAGAAAACTCCATTTCACATTCACACAAACATAAGCTTGACTAAACGCTACAAGTCAAAACAAGTCACTAACTCATGGAGACATGGCAGCGCACCAGAAACCTGTTTCTGTTTCACATTAACACTCAGTCCTCCAATCTTTCACACTGGATTTAGATTTAACATTAAATTCCTCTGGTGTGTTACATGCAGTTAGTTTTTCTGCTAAGTTAAAAAGCCCCAAAGAAAACACTGCTCCTGAAATGTTAGGATTTCTGAGATACTGACAAACTCTGGAAAAAGAACAGAGACATTTCTGGATGATACTTACAAAATACTGTATTTTGGAGTCGTACACTCTTTACAGAACATCACACTGACATTTCCTTCAGGTACCAACGAACAGAAACCACGAGCAGAGCTTCACATTTTATCCACAATTAGTTAAAAAACGAACTGATGGTCACTTTGTGCAACAACATCTCATATCAAAGCCCTTAATGCTGATCATAACATTTGAAATCATCCTTTTCAAATGTCACATCAGACTATCAGTCCTTTGATAGAGATTGAAACCTAAAAATGAATCTGGACAAATAAATTTTTTTTAAACTTTAAGTAAAGATGGTTTCACGTGTTTATCTGGAGATTTGCCTGTTTTGAATAAATAAAATCAAAACCCTGTTAAACCAGCAAGTCACATCCTACATGTTAAAATCATTACTTCACATTATAGAACAATTCCAGAGGAGACTTGTCAGGAGGAAATGGTTCATGGACACTTCAGCTGTCCAAAAAAGTGATTACACTCTAATTAAACATTCATCAATGTGATAAGAACCAATAACAGAAACTATCCTGGATAAAAATGATTTGATGTGAATTTTACTTTTTAGTTTGGTTCATGTCCCCTCCACTTACATGGAGGAGGTGGCGTTTATAATGAAAACCTCAAAAATAACTTTATTTATGACCTATACTGCAGCCAGCCACCAGGAGGAAATCTAGATGCTTTGGCTTCACTGTCAAGTCGTCCATCTTTATATGGTTTGTGGTTCACAGCTTTACTGAGAGCTTAGTGCCCCCTAGTGGCTAATAAGTAGATTGATGTAGCTTTAAATTGTCCATTTAAACATTTTCATGAAGGATATAGACAATATTTCATTTTTAAGAGCTACGTCAAATATTTGACACTAAATAGGTTTGAAGACAATATTAAAAACACTTGAACCTTTCATGATTGACAGCTGCACAGTACTTAGGACTGCTTGTGTGTACCTAATAAACTGGTAACTTATCATTTAAATGCAGAAATACAACGATCATGTCGATGTAATGGGACCTGAGTGCTGTCACAGAGCAGTTGTAGGCATGTGTCCCCATATAAAATCTAACTATGAGCAAAGCAATGACAGGAAAACGTGACCCTTCCCTCAGACGGCAGAATCTTTGGTTATGTTGGATCAGCGCAGAGCTCTCGTGCATTTCTTCTGCTCTTAGACCAGACGACTCAAACCGGGACAAGTGGAGTCCAAATATGGACACAGTCAGATAAAATAAGAGTTGCTCAACTTAACTCCTTTGACCCTGAGCGGAGCAGCGAGGGCTAAATGTAAAACGCTGGGTGGCTTCTGGTGTCTGGACTCTGAAGTCGTTCACAGTTCCCTCACCACGTCGTGACGCTGTCGCTACTTGAGCCCAGAAGCCTCGAGAGAGAGGAAGCTCAACATGGGAGAGAAGCTGAATAAACACAGAAGTGTAGCATTAGCTAAAAGAAAACTAAGAGTACTGTCTAAGGTGCTGATTGAAAATGGCACAATATCAGTGCAACTACTTCTTCCTCTAACTTCTAAAAACTGGCATCTCTACACAAACGGACATGATGTAATATATAATTCCTCTTTACAAATGCCTTTAAAGTGTCTGTGGAAAACTTGTAAAAAGGCGACAGGCCTCAACAGTACACTTTCCCTTTCTCCTCTCTCTGTAAAGAGCCTGGTCTCTTTCCCGGGGTTTGGAGCCATGGCAGCGTCCCAGCGGGCTTCATTTAGAGTCGGCAGGCAGAGTCCGGAGCCAAAGAGCAACAGATCCTCGTGGATCTGCGGCCAAATCAGAGGCCTGATCCTCTGCGTGCTCTCAGCAGGTCCCTGGGGACTGGAGGAAGGAGGTGTCCTCTTCTGCCTTGTCAGTACTTATTAATCCCAAAGATCCTCACGCCGTGGAGCTGCGGCAGCTTGGGGATGAGCACCGTGAGCAGGGAAACCGTGTTGACCACAAAATGGACCCGGTCGTATTTGGTGTAGAAGCTGGTGAGAATATACCTGAATGGGATGAAGACGAAGAAGAGGAAGTTACAGAGCGAACCTCTGAACAAGAGGGAGATATATTCACGCACTACAGGGGACAACAGATTGTGTTTGAAACCTCACAAGATGATCACTGGTGTTTCTATTAGGATTTTGTCTGTAAAGCTTTATTCAGGGGAACATTCAGAAAAGCAGTTCCCAGCACAAACCCTGACACCAAGCTGATGTATTTATAATATATACACATATAAGAAGATATCAATAATTATCTAAATGAATGTGAAATTATAATTATTATTTAAACAAAGATTTTTGCTCCTGAGCTTCTGGTTTTAAACTCTTTTTTATGAACAGAGATATTTTACAAATCTGAGGTTAATCAATTATGTGCTTTACCTCCACACTGTGCATTAATCATTATATCAATGTATTAGACTGTTGTTGTAATGCTATTGATGAAAATGATATTGTGATAATTATTAATGTTTTACTGTCCAGCTAGAGCCAATGAGAGAAGAAGAAAGCAGCTGTGCCCATGTGATGTAAACAGAGTTTTTAAATAAAGCTACACACACACAAACACACACACACACACAGCAGTGTGGGGGGGGGGGGGACTGTACAATGAGGCGCTGCACATCCTGTTCTCTGCTGAACAAGGGAGGAAATAAGAAAAGCTCCCTAATGAATCCTTGTTTCCATCTGGAGCCTTGAGCTTGACCACTTGTTTCTTCCTGCTGGAAACAGTTGGGGGGGTGGGGGGTGGGGGGGGTTACACCTGCAAAACTGCTCTCACCACAATGTTCAGGCCGAGCTGGCATGTCAGCCCCAGGGAGCCAGAGTGCTTCCTGTAAGCTGAAGTCTGCAGGTTAATAAGAACACTGCTGCAAACACTGAGCCCAGAACAAGAGGGTGGTTGATAATAAGAGAGCAGAGGAGAAGTGGATCAATAAACTCTCTTTGTGAGAGTGAACTCAAATATAAGAGCTACAACGACGACATGATGTTCACAGATGAAACATCAAATACAAGAAAAGATATTAAAGATATATAACTGTATATAAGATATATATTCAAATTATTCCTTGTTATCAAACCCTTGTGAAAAAATATTTAATTGAGGTTTGACCTTTTACAGTTGAACGTGATTAGAAATAACTATAAATAAAAAACACACAAATACAACTAAATATATAGAACTTGAGTTAAGCTGATTAGTAGGATTTGTCTGTATTGTTTATACTGTAGAATCCTCCTTTCGAAAGAGGCACAAAGACAGAAGACCAGATATTCTGTCAATTAAATAACAGAATATAATTACAGCCAATATGAGGTCACATAACTGACACCTTTCACCACAGTGTCAGTGTCTGTATATTGGTCCAGCTGCAGCACATAGAGTTTATCCATTTAAGGAAGCTCAGTGATTCAGGATTAACCAGCACAGGAGCACAGTGGCTGTATTTTGTGTATAAAGCAGATAAAACACAACTGGTGCTGGTTGTTCTTCTTACTGGTTTGTCTTCTCTGTCTAATGTCTGCACACAACCAATGGAACTCTATAAAAGCTCAAATCCAGCTTCTCTCATTTCTGTGACCGGACTCGTAAATGAGAAGCCTTTCCTGAACATTTAACAACATTTCTGAGACAAGCGTTGTGTTTGTTGGTGACACTCACAGCACAATGGGTGTGATGGTGAGGAACTTGCGCGACGCGGTAAACTGGACGCCGTAGTCCATCTGCTCCCAGTGCGTGAGGAGGCGTGCCTTGCCCTGGTCGGGGGTCTCGAAGGGCGTCCCCTTGACCGTGTGCAGGAGCAGGTACATGCACTGCAACAGGGAACAGACACGGAGACAGAACTGAGGTTACACACGTGGTGAACGAATGACTAACACCACTTGTTGCTCCTGGAACACAATCCCTCAGGAAGAGAGACTGAAAAGAGGTGAACTTTGATGAAGTGAACTGTGGTGGCGTGTGTGTGTGTTTGTGTGTGTGTGTGTGTGTCTGTGTGTGTGGGTGTGTGTGTGTGTGTGTGTGTGTGTGTGTGTGTGTGTGTGTGTGTGTGTGCATGTGTGTGCATGTGTGTGCGTGTGCTCGGCTCCACGGACCAGGTTGTGGATGAGGCTGGTGAGGGTCCAGACCACGGGCACGCTGGCGAAGGGGATGCTGAGCAGGATGATGTGCAGGAGGCCGACGCCCAGGATGTACGATAGCCACATGCCCCTGCTGTTCATCACCCGGGTGTTGGGGTTCACCTCGCTGTGCGCCGTGCCCACGTTCATGCTGCCGGCTGCGTTAACGCACACCTAACAGCCAATCAGGAGCCAGTATCTTTCCTGTAGCAAAGGTAAACAAGGAAGTCAGAAATGTGCTGACAAAATCACGCCCCTGCTGCAGATCAACTCATTGGTTATTGATTGAAAAACCTGTATATTACTTATTAGCATCAGAACTGTAGTGACATTAAATACTATAACACTATAGCTACAACATGAGCCACCATTCAATTACAATTACAGTTATATTGCAAGACACATAACGGTCCCCTGTCAGCCAATCAGAGATCAGCATTCCGCTGTAGCAAAGGTAAACAAGGAAGTGACGCGAACAGGGGCTGAACGAAGATGCTGACGTGTTTTAAAGTGAATTAAAAACAGAGAACAAGTCCGAGTGCGTCTGGTTCGCGACAGGAAACAAACGTCGCTTCTCATCTTCAACAACTTAGAGCCTGAAATGTAACAGGAAGTGACATCATGGGTTAGGGTTAGACTGCAGCCTCAGACCTGCGAGGAGCCGCAGGTTCAAGACTCACTGCGGAGAAGAATGTGTGTGTGTGTGTGTGTGTGTGTGTGTGTGTGTGTGTGTGTGTGTGTGTGTGTGTGTGTGTGCGTTTCACCGGGAGGCTGGCCACGCTCCGGTGCCTCGGTCCGACCCCCCCCCCCCCCCCCCTCACGGTCCGGGGCCACACATCCGCTGGTGCTCGTGTCCGCGGCTCCGATCCTCGACTCGCTTTTTCAGCATCGCTTTTTTTTTTTTTTTACTCTGCGCATTGCGACGTGATTGGCTGCCTCGTGCCACGTGGTCCTCGCCGACCAATCACCGCTCAATGCGTTGAAATGCCCTGGATCACGCCCCCTAGCGACGTCAGGGTGGAGGAGGAGGATCCCAAGGAAAGAGCATGATTGACACATGGGATATATTTATGTATATTTATATATCAGTGAAAATAGTGGAATGATATAATGTAATCATATTAATAAATAAAATAACCTGGGAATATAGTTTCTGACAGTAAATAGACTTATAAAACTATTGATTGTCGATTATTGATCTATGCGATTCCAAATATATATACACATATACATATACTATCTACCTATCTAACCATCCTTTCATTTATATATCTATCTATCCATCTATCTATCTATCTATCTATTTATCTATCTATCCATCTATCTATCCAACTATCTATCTATCTATCTATCTATCTATCTATCTATCTATCTATCTATCTATCTATCCATCCATTTACCCATCTATCTATCCATCTATCTATCCATCTATCCAACTATCTATCTATCTATCCATCCATCTATCTATCTATCCATCCATCCATATATCCATCTATCTATCTATCTATCTATCCGTCCATCCATTTATCCATCTATCTATCTTTCTATCCATCTATCCAACTTATTTTCTTCAAATCTTATTAGATATTGTAAAAATGCACGTTGCTGGATGACTGAGGCTTTATATTATTTTGATTTGAATAATTGCAGAACAGCCTTGATCTAATGGAGGCAACGCAGCAAAAGAAAAGTCAGAGAATCACAGATTTCAACCCAAAGTCTATTTTTATTTATCGTCTTCACTATTGACTGAAAGAATGAAATGCTGGATAAAGGTGAGCTGTCTCCTCAGGGTGTCGGGCTCAGCGTTGGAGACGTGGTGAGGAGTTTGAACTCCTGCAGAGACGCCGGTCCTTCCTGTTGAGAGTTGCCACTTGAGGAGGTCTGAGCATCAGAGCGGCTCTCGGGCTCCTTCTATTGGAGGGTTCCCAGGCATGCCCTGATGGGGAGGAGACCCCCGGGGCAGACCCGGACCTTATACATCCCATCTGGCCCTGAAAACAGCTCAGCATCCCTCAAGAGGAGCTGGGAAGCGTAGCTGGGGATAGGGATGTGTGGAACACCCTGTTGCCACCATGACCCGAACTCAGATAAGGGAAGGAAGGTGAAGTCTGGGCTGTAGCTGAAAGTCTAGCGAGCCACTCACATGACTCCCTGCAGCTTCAAGTAAAGAAACAGGGGAAAAAGACGCAGGTATTGTTGGTCTTGAGATAACATTTTAACACTCTCTGGTTCTCTCCATACCTCGGTACAAAAGGAGGCCTTGACTCGTCATGCAGCCAAGGTGAGAGGAGACCTTGCTGGAGGCGAGGAAAGCTGACTGATGAGGCTGATACTCTGCTCCTCAAATCAAAGATCAACAGTGTCGTGTTCCAGATCCAAAGATAAGCACAAATACTAATTTAGGGCCCTCAGTCGCTGGAGGCTGGGGGGGTCAACTGTGTTCTCCTTGCATGCGATGTCACAGGACACCCAGTGTCTCTGAGGCCTGTGATGAGTGGCATCAGACAGGTTTGGCCGGCTGACAGTGGACTCTCTCACATGCTCGTGGCCTCGGGTGCTGAAGCTGTCGTAGCTGTGTAAACCTAGAGGTCTGTGCAACTGCGAACGATGGATGACAGTGAGGTGAGATCATCGCTGGCACTGGAACAATGAACGAATACATGACAGAGATAAAATGCACCTCAAGAGGAGGAGGAGGAGGAGGAGGAGTCGTCAAGTTGTCATCTGGACATATATAACATTCTGGGACACATTTTGAAGCAGGACAGTGAACTCTTCTCCTGTTGTTTCCTCAAAATAAATACACATGTTTTCTCGTGCAGCATCAGTGAGAAGAGCTGAGCCGAGACAGAGTGGATCTGCAATATTTGCCGTAGGACACCTCTGGCTGCCACCGCCGATGATAAAATCAGAGCTTCAAAGTCCTGCGGTTGTTTCCATTTCTCCACAACCACACATTTAATAGATGTTTAGATAAGTTCCTCTGTAGACTACACTTCTCTGCACTTTGTGCGAATGCCCACGGGTCATCGACGCTGCGGTTGTCAGACCCAATGTGATTCCGTTAGCAAGGCCCATGCCAGTAATAAAAGGCTTTTAATGATGAGATGCATTTCATGTTGTAATCTGCTCCGGCGTCCGCAGCTGCGAGTCCAGTGTCAGTTATTTTTTATGTGTCATCAGCAAAGAATGTGTCGTTCGGAGGCACAGTCGACGATTCAGAAACTTGTAGCTATCGAGTCTTACAGGGGTTTTATGCTTGTTTGACATTTACAGTGTGTTGGAGGGAGAGCGTGCACGTTACTCTCAGGCTAATGCAGCTTTAATGGCTCATAAAACCACAACAGCAGCTTTAAAAGAAAATCTGGAGGAAATCGAAGCAGTTTAGTCTTTTTTGTAGCAGATATATGGAATAATTCAGTGTTGCTGGCTGAGGGCTTCGGTGTTACAGCCCTGTGTTGGAATTACATCAGTTTAATCTTGACCCATTAAAATCCAATCAGTCAATCACAATTGATTAACTAAACACAATTATAATATTGAATGTACAAACATCATTGAACATAAGCAGCTCCACATTTCATAAAGATTCATTTGCTTTCTCCTGTTTTATATAATTCCAAAGTGAAAATTCATTGTATAAGAGTAGAAGATTCACATTCTGCTCCTCATAGCAGAACAGTACAAGGATTTAAATACAAAGATTGTCCTGCTATTTTCCTTTTGTATAATTTTAAAGAGAAAATCCATACTCTTCCATATCACAAAAAGTGTTTGTCAAAGCATCACTTTGGACTCTGGAACCACATTTTGCACATTTATCACAATAATTAAATTTTACTGATAAACTCTCCAAAGTATCAGAATCAATCACTGGCTGCAGCTGTAGTTATCACAACACAGGCTCATGACATCATCCATACTGGGTTCAGTTTCATGAATGACAAATCAGGAGCGTGCGATTGTGTTTCACCAGCAGGTGTCAGCATCCACACACTGTGAAGTTTATTTTAACACGAGCACAGAGGTGCAGTCGAGATAAATGATATAAGAAATGTGTGTTTCTACTTGTCACCACTAATTAACCCTGTTACCACTGAAGAAACACACAGAACCACAGTTTAAGACATCTACTACATTTAGTTTATTTGCTTGAGAATATAAAAGAAGTGTCTGTTAGGGGGTCAGGGAGGGGCAGAAGGATGGTGGTGGGTTGGGGTGGTGGTGGGGGGGGAGTGGGAGGGTGTTGGGCATTGTGTTCGCAGCTCTTCTTCATCGTTCAACAAGTTCAGGGGGTCTTGTTTAAACTGTAGGCGTCAAACATCTGAAAGACAGAAACATTAAGTCTCAGTACGAACATGCACACGGGAAAATAACCTCACATTTCCCAACAGGTCTTGTTTTCCTTCAGAACAATTATTGGTTTAACCGAGTACCCTGAAGTAAAGGTGTTGAAACAAACCCATCAACAACAGACACACAAGCTACAACCAAAGAGACTATGAGAAATGGGTCTCCACCACCACCATTCACTCGGAGCACAACAGGCCTGGACCAAAACACTGGCTAATAACCGTACACTCACACAGTCGCTCACACATGCCAGTCGCAGCCAGAGACCTCCAACAATTCCTCACAGGACTTTGCATTGGCATCCTCATGATCTGCTGCCCTCTTTCTGCCACCTGAGGACTAGCAACGCCACAGAGGGTAGAAAACAAGAGTCTATTACCTTAGGAGGAGTTTTCTTCACCAGCAGCCGCAGAGCTTGGAAGACAAGGTTGGAGAATTGAGGACAGAGTGGGACATAGTCTGATGACACATATTAACAATAAATCATTATCTTCCACCTGGACAAGATAAAGTACTGTAGATGTAATTGGTAGTAGAATATGAAATGTGTTTTTACACTTACCCAACAAGCGTTCGATGTTGTCCACGACCACACAGCACATCTGGCACCTGTAGGCATCTTGAAAAATCTATCACAGACAAATAAAAGTTCAATCAGGTCTAAATCAAACCAACACAACTAGAATTATGTATCAGGACGCACGAAAAGTAATGGTTTTAGTAAATATTTGTTAGGTCTGATTTCAAAGCTGTTTCTATATAAAAAAAAACTTACGCAAGATATTAGTCTGTGGCCTTTTCACGACTCCCACTTTTTAAATAACCCCTGAACTTTTCAAGACATTTCTTTCAGGACTTTCAGGACAACATATTAAAAATATACAGGTGTCGAGTGTTACCTCTTCTATGGCCTGGCATTTTGCGATCTCTGAGAGTCCAATCATGTTGTCGGGGGAGACAAACATGATTGGACTCAGAGAATTTTGCGATCTCAACTGCCAGAGCAGTTTTTCCGCTGTTAGGTGGACCTGTGAACGATCAAATAAAATAGGACATTCTGCAGATCAGTTTGTGTTAAACTGCTGAACATTGACTGAGGATGTGTGTGCTCATGTTCACGCGTTCTACCGTCCAGGAGCACGGAGAGGAGGGGCGTGTGAACACAGCTCTTTATTTGGGTAACGACGAGCTTCCCTTCCTCCAAAACCTCCTCCGGCCGGTCGCCCAACATGAGAATTCCGCCCCCAAGGTACCGGTCTAAAACCTCCCGGCTGGTACCAAATGCCTGGAGGAGAGGAAGACATGTTGTTAATTTAAGTTCTCAAAAAACTCACGAACACACACTAACTGGCGTTTGTGGAACCTGACACCCTGGTGAACACAAACTTCTTACTTCACTAACTTATCTATTTAGGCAGTCTGGAGTTTCTGATTCGATCCAAGTTGAACTTCTGGGCATTTGTAGGTAAATAGCGATGAACATTTGTGTATTTGCTTTATTAAAAGAGGCGTTATTTTCATATTTGTTCGATTTGTTTTTCTATTACAATATTTTGTTTTGTTTGTGTATGTGTTGAGAAACTTACAGGTTGGATGTCGCTCTTCAGCTCCGCGATGAAGTCCAGCTTGGTGACCTTCAGCTTATTTAACGCCTTGGTCTTCCTCCCCACTCTTAACGGCCCAAACACATGAAGCAAATAATGGGTTCCATCATCACTGGATAAACTCTGTGCCCCCACTAGTGAATTCCATTACATGAAGTGTTGCATGTTGAGATTGCACTGTGTGTAGACGATTGCGTGTCAGGAGACAGTGTGCTCCCTCGGAGCAGAAAGGTCAAACAGAGAGAAGGAGGCCGGGAAGAATCAGTGCTGAGACGAGTGAAGTAAAACGTCACCAGACATGTGCCCCTTGTCTGTTATTCATCATCACCCTATACTATCTGCTGGTGTGTGTGTGTGTGAGAGAGCACCTTATCTGTGTGTGCTGCCGAGTTGTGTTGAAATTAAAACTATGCACCTGATAAAAAAACGTATCACTTAACACTACAACCTTTTAAAAAAAAAAAAACACTTTAAAGCCCACACTTAAAAATTCCCAGTCACACAAAGTGAACATGGACATAAATTAAACATTAAGTATAAAGGTGAGTCATGATACAGAAGATGTCTTTGAGGATTCTGAACGTTAGATATTGCCTTACCGCTCTGGACTGGGCAGCCATAATCAGACCCTCCAGTTCGGCAGAAGTGAAGTTCTTGGTCTTCATGGCCAGTTCCTCAACAGCCACGTTGTTGTGCAACAGCTGGTTCTCCCGCATCAGCGCTAGGTGGATGTTGAGGATCTCTCCTCGGGCCTTTTCATCCGGTAACCCTGACAGAAGACGATGATGTAAGTTTATTTGCAAAATTGTACTTGAATCGGTGCATTAGGTAAATTATGTTGCCCGTGTAGATCATAGACTGTAAATAAAGATGGATGATGAATCCTCCTGTTGTACATCAAAGAAAAAATATCCCGATACTGATGCTGCCATCTTAAAATTGTGGTTCTTTTCTCACCAATCTCTATTTGGACCTCAAAACGGCCTGGCCTTAAAAAGGCCTTGTCCATTTTATCCATCCTGTTGGTCGTCCCTGAGGCAGGAGCAGATGGACAGATCGGGAAAAAGGGAAAGCAGAGGGAAGAAGACGAATGAGACAGAGGAGATAAGTGCAGATGACAGAGAGTCTGTGTGTGTGTGTTTGTTGAGCACCTATGACCAGGATGTTGTGTAGCTGATGTAGTCCGTCCATCTTGGCCAGCAGCTGGTTGACCACACTTTCTCTTGCCTCGCTGTTGCTGCTGGCCATGCTGCGCTTCCTACAGATCGCATCGAAGATGAGGTAGAGGTCGCTGCTTGCACCGAGCTGCTCAGCAGAGAGACGAGGATGATAAAGATAATAGTGAATATATGCAACATGATAACATGTGTTTACAGCAGCAGTGAGATACATGACGGCAGTGTTGAGCAACAGTTCCTTGAATTTGTGAATGAAGATGTAAGAAATTCAGTGTAACAGATAAAAACATTGTTTTCATCCATCGTAAAAAAGACGCCGTCAATGTTTTTCTTTCAGAGACTGAAAAATCAGAAATGACCGTCGACAGAGAGACAGATGGACAATCTAAGAGCGCTGCAGGTTGGGGGGTTATCTCTCCATCTCCAGTCCTGTCAGTCTCAGACGTAGGTGTGGAGCTGTCCTTATTACACACTGGATGGAGTGTGTGTGAGTGTGTTTTAGAGGGAGGTCTAATAGGAGGTCAAAGACAACCCAGCCCCTCATTAGGTGGTGAAGAGTGTCTCACCGTCCAATCACATCACTGCTGGGTTTCAATTCATAACTGACACACACACACTAGAACTTTATCAATGCTATTACAGCAGCATCTACTTAAAGGACAGATCTCTCCACTCCTGGAGAAATTACTTTTCTTTTTATTTTGATTGATGAGATGCTTCTCTGTATTCCAGGGGGATAATTGCAGAACACATGACGATAATACGTTCAGGCAAGTTGTAGAAACACAGGTTACATGTATGGAAGCTGCAATTACACGTTTTTCAACATTATTTGTCTAATAATAAAGATTGATCGCAGTAAAAACCAGGATAAACACTCATGTGCATGTAAACTGTAAAGGGTCCTCACCCTCTGCTGCTCCTTCTCAGCCTCTGCAAATAACTGACGCACGTTGGCCTCCGACCCACTTGTTCAGGATTTCGGGGCCGTTGATGAACTTGACATTTTTTATGTCATGTCTCCTGCCGATTTCCCTGGCGATTGAGGTCTTCCCACAGCCTGGGGGTCCGTAGAGCAGGACCCCCTTCACATGCTTCATACCTGGAAACAGACGATCAAGGGTGAATTTCAGTTTTTTTGGATCAATATTCAAGTGCACACAACCAACCGGCTAAAGGTCAGCTCGCACACCACCGAACACTGCCACAGGCCCCTGAGCAGTGTGGGTACGGAGGGTGTGAGTGAGCCGACTCAAACCAACGTGTGCATACGCCAAGTCCAGATGTTGTCAGAACAGGTTTTCACAGGAGTTCTGGATCAAGGATTAGGACTGATGTGGCTGTGTGCGCATGTGTATGGGAAGGGAGGCTGTTTTATTGTGCTGATGGCTTTCATTAGAAATGAACTGCAGCTCTTTGAAGAGTGAATCATCACAATCTGACAGCTGTCAAAGATCTATTAATGCCTGTGTGCAGGGATCACTGTCAGGGGGATGCCAGAGTTTTGAGTCACGGTCGAGGCGGCACAGAGGAATTAATAAAAGTTTTGTTTGCCATTATGTTGATTTACGGATTAAACACAAGCTGAACAATAAGTAAAAACAGTGATTATCTTTGGCATCAGTTCACCATCATGGATTCAGTTCTGAGTGAGAAACAAAACATAAACAAATGAATAAGTTATGGCGCGATGGACAGAAAGAAATCGGGGAGGGACCCATCTTTTTCACCGGTTTTTTTAGAGTTTTCGGGAGACGAAGGCTCTGCGCTCAATCTCCTTCAGCACCTCATCTAGGCCGCCAATGGCCATATTCCCAACGGTCAAGTCTGGCAAAGGGTCGACAGCCTGGCTCGACTCTCCGGTCTCGGCTTTCGCTGAAAGGCCTTTCACAAAATAAGTGAATAAAAGTTTGAAACCAAAGAGCACGTCCTTCTACACTGAAAATCACCAAATTAATTCAAACAAACATTTGAAATGTCAAAGTTAAGTAATGAGCTGTAAGTTACCACAGTCACAAGGAGACACGAATGCTTTTATTGAGTCCCATCTGAGGCCTTTTATTAATTTCTGTCTCTGAATAAAACATCTTTCCTGTCCTCATCTCCCCTTTTCTAGCTGGGGTTCAGTTTCTGTGATAAGCTGTTCAGCTAAGGGATAAAAGACATTGAGGCCATGGAACCCTGAGCTGAAAAAAAAATTAACCTTACGTCTATTTATTTGGACGGCCCCTCAGGTAATCTCTGTAAAGAAATAGAGAAAACATTATTAAGACACATTGTTGCAAAAGAAAAAAACACTCTGTTACCATTCAGCCATCGATAAGGCAAAGATATCAGACAAGGGACAACTACAAGCACAAATAAACATACTACGCATTTCAGGGAGACATCAGTGCAACGTTCCTCTACAGTTTGGGTCTTATTTCACATTTGTCTATATTGGAAAAACATTACTCAGAGCTGTAGTTTACATGTCCACTGAACGCTCCCAGGCCAAGTTTGAGTTTATCAAATTCAAAACAACTTTATTTGTCCCCGGAGGGCAACTCAATCATTGTTATTCAATGAACACCTGGTGTTAAATAAGACCTTTTTGAGGAGGCTACAGTTCCAGCTCCAGAACATTCTCAATACAGTCACACATCACCAAAAAAATAAATAAAAAAACAAAAAACAAAAAAAAAAATCACATTTTAGCAAGAGTATAAATATAATAACAAGAGTCCTATACAACAAAACATACCTGTTCAGAATTTCAGCAAAACAGAGCACTTCGTTGGTCACATGGCTAACATAAAAGAATACAAGGTTCAACAGGTATTCTTCAGGACACAAAATGGCGACCACCAACGCACCTGCACAGAGACAGAACACGTGTTTGCTAGCTGGCTGAAACACTCTGAACTAACTGACAAATTAAAATGATCCATAAATTAATTAAACAACTCGACTGCTTTAATCTTAAATTACACATGAAACCTTCTAAACAACTTACAGATAACTTCAACTTAGAACTTTACACATTAGTGTCGCGCATTTCAAAGTACGTACCTCTCTCAGCCAGCTCCAGAACATTCTGACCAGAACCGTGTAAATAAATCAGTGCCCACCTGCGACCAGTAGAGGGCGCCAAACACATATCAAACACCCAATACAATTAACCAATCATAAGCAAAAGCAGAGGGATTTTTGTTGGGATGCACTATTATTTATCACTATTATTCTAATACCTCTACACTTGGATTTTTTACTTTCCCGGGAGAGGAGGGAACACTATTTGATTCACAGACAGAAAACCCTGTCACCTAATAGATTGAATAAAGATTATGACTTAAAGTGTTTTCTGTAGAGTACCACGATTTATTGGATATTTAGCTTAAGTTGTTAATAATGTTCATTCAGAGCTGAGATTTGACTTGTTCTGTACTTAGAAATCTATTAAAAATAAAAAAAAATCTTCAACTTTGTTTCATTGTTGTGTAGTGGTCAAATTGGTTTAGGGTGACAGTTGAATGCCAATTGGGTTCACCACATACATCCAGAATAACGGGACGGGAGGCTGATGATTGCAGAAATATACAATTTATTAAATGTGCAAATTATTAAAAAAGACTGATCAAACAGCACAGGATCATGTGCATGGGTTGAAGTACTGGCCTGGACTTGATACAAATAACAGATTAAAAAGAGAAGTTAAAGGCTCCAGACCCAATTTAACAAAGCTTAAATATCATGCATTAAATCAGCAAAACAAAAAACTGATAAATATGGAAATTGTTTACAACGGCATCTGTAAATCGCAAGAGTAAAGTACCTGAATATATTCAGCAAATTAAATAAAATGCTACTTGAGAATATAAAAACACGAGTGGCCTGTAATGGTTCTCAGGTCAATGGCACTGTTACGGTTTGGATGAAGATGATGGACCCAGATGCAGAGATTTAAAAATAAAAGGGTAATTTAATAAAAGAAGTAACTTAACTTACAAACAAAACATTAACAGGTAACAAACAAAACACAACGAAGCTTACGTTGGGATTCCAAGGAGAAGCTCAGGAGATAAGGACAGCAACATGGAAGACAGGGGGGTAGATGAACAAACGATCCGACAGAGGACAAAGGGAAGACAGAGGCTTAAATACACAGGGAAGGCAGAGGCAATTGAACACAGGTGTAACACATGAGGGCAGGCTGACAATCAAAGACAGGAAGTGAAGATGGAAACAACACACAAGGAACAGAGACTACAATAAGACAATAACAATAAGACAGGAAACAGAAACCGAGTGTGCAGACATGAAAACAACTAGAACACACACAACAGAGATTTACTAAAACAGAAAACACTTAGAGACTGAAATAAACAAACGGAAATGACAGAACATGACAGGCACTGGTTTGGCCTGTGGATGAGCTGGACGGTGCTGGGGCAGATTTTCTCCAATGGCAGAGGTGGACTTGTGACCCAGCCGGGCTCGGATGATGGCCCCGCTGGAAAAGGCTGACGCATGGAGTCCATTAATTTAAGAGTAAGCTGAGGATTAGAACACCAAACAATTTCAATTAAAGAAGTGTCTGGGTGCAGAAGGATGGTGGAGGTGGTGGTGGGTTTGGGTGGCATCGATACAGGGACATAACATAATCGATTCATGTTTTCTGCTCCGTTCATTGTCTTAGCGATGTGCTGTCGCTGCATAATTATAACCAGCGCTGCTCCAGGATCAGAACAGACGCTCATTAAAGGTCCAGTCTTTACTACTTACTCTTCTACTTCTTCTTCTTCTTCTTCTTCTTCTTCTTCATCATTCAACAGGGTCTTGTTCAAACTGTAGGCGGCAAACCTCTGAAAGACAGAAACATTGCGTCTCAGTACGAACACGGGAAAATAACCTCACATTTCCCAACAGGTCTTGTTTTCCTTCAGAACAATCGATGGTTTAACCGAGTATCCAGACGTAAAGGTGTTGAAACATCTGAGCCCAAAAGTCTTGGAGTTCATGCTTCAGTTTGAACAAACAGGAGGAGCGGAGAGGAAGTCAACTTAATGGCAACCTGTGCAATAACTTACAGAGCGTCTGGAAGCACCTGTAGCGACGAGAACTAAGAAGTGAGAGCAGGGAAGAGACATCGGAATGAGAGGAGAGACGACAGAGAGAAAACCAGGAGACTCACTGTGGATGTGTATGTGCGTAGTTGTGCAACATGTCTCGGCAAACACATACTTCATACTTCTTTGGGCTTGGGATGGTGTGTGAGTGTGTGTCTGTGTGTGTGTGTGTGTGAGAGTGTGGGCTGCAGGGTGCAAAACATGGCCACATAGGTGCATACCACAGCAATTACAAAGCATCCAGGCCCAACAACCAGGCCGTACACATCGTCAACATCCCACAGACACGCAGTCAGCAGGAGAAATTAACACCAGGCAGGGAGTGAGACTTAGGTCAATTTCTGCAGCGACCAGAACAGAAAGATCCTGCCACGGGAGGAATGGATGAGAAACGTCCGCTCTAAACAAAACAATCGGAAGTTGGTTACGCTCGGGCCCCAGATAAGATTTATCTAAAAAGTATGAAAATCCTGTTTCCATGATTCTGAAGAAACAGATTAAAAACAATGCGATGCAACAAACACGGAGCGACTCTGATGGCAGTGGCGTGTTTTTGCAGGGACATGTAGTTTGGAGACAATGAAACGCGATCCAGGATGTTTTTAAAGATCTTTAAGACGCCAAACCACAGCAGAGCGGTTTCCACTACTCGTAGACAGAATTTCTACGACATCACAGAGGAAAATCACAAAACTAAAGACCTGGTCACATCTTAAACCATAACATTTCATTTCAGTGGAATCTGTGGATTCATTCACGATCACGGAGCAAATTCTGCATCGGGGCTCGAGTTCAAACTCAACTTTGGTGAACTCTTGACGTGAACTCGTACCGTTGGACAATAACAAACTGGATTTCTGTAAAAACATATTGTAAAACCAGTGGAGTCGCCATCTTCTGGTCAGAGAACGTGTGTTTCTGGGACTTACGCATTGGCTTCACTTTTGGGACCAGGGTCCATTTTTAAATACAGCGTGATTCCTCACTAGCACTAACTAGCTTCACTATATGACCAAGCCCCCACTCACAGATTCATCTCTGCTTGTGGCTGGTTTTATAATAGCCCGCTCCTTCTCCTGGAAACTGCTCTGCAGCTGTGGGGAGGGGGCAAAGAGAGAGGGGGCACTTAAACCTGTGAATTCATTAATTCAATAGGGAAATGCATTTAGAAATTTGCACATTTAAAAGGATTAAAACTAAAGTACTGTTGCCCGGTCTGAACAGCATCAGCAAGTGTTCAGCGTGGGCACGTGTCGGTGTGTGTTTTGCGCCTGCTTCTGTTTTGGTGTGTGTACAGTTTGTCTCGTTACCTCCAGAGCCTCCACCAGCTGCTCCCCACTGGAGATGTTGGAAATGTGGACATCTGGGCATTTATAGGTAAAAAGCGATGAACATTTGTGTATTTGCTGTACTAGCTTTAATAAAAGGGGCATTATTTTCATATTAATTCGATGTGTTTTTGTATTATGATAATTTATTTCAAAAAACCTCTGTGACACAAAAATGGAAGATGAGGAAAAAAAAGAGACATGTAGAGGAAACTTACAGGTTTGATGTCATGATTCAGCGCCATGAGGAGGTCCAGCCGGGTGACCTTCAGCTTCTTGAACGCCTCGGTCTCTTCCTCCCCACTCTCAACGGCCTAAACACATGAAGCAAATAATGGGTCCCATCATCACTGGATAAACTCTGTGCCCCCCACTAGTGAGATCCATTACATGAAGTGTTGCTCCATTACATGAAGACAACGTGCTCCCTCGGAGCAGAAAGGTCAAACAGAGAGAAGGAGGCCGGGAAGAATCAGTGCTGAGACGAGTGAAGTAAAATGTCACCAGACATGTGTAAGGCCCCTTGTCTGTTATTCATCATCACCCTATAATATCTGCAGCTTTGTGTTGGTGTCTGTGAGTGTGTGAGAGCACCTTATCTGTGTGTGCTGCTGAGTTGTGTTGAATTTAAAACTATGCACCTAATAAAACCCTTATCACTTAACACTAAAAATGTTTTTTTTGAAAACACTTTAAACCCCAAACTTAGAATTCCCACTCACACAAAGTGAACATGGACATAAATTAAACATTCAGTATAAATGTGAGTCATGATACAGAAAATGTCTCTTGGGGATTCTGACCGTATGATATCTCTCTCCGGCATAGGACTGTGCAGCCCTGACCAGACCCTCCAGTTCAGCACCGGTGAAGTTCTTGGTCTGCTCGGCCAGTTCCTTAAAGTTCACGTCGTCAGCCAGCAGCTGGTTCTGACGCATTGTCGCTGTGTGGATGTGAAGGATCTGACTTCGGCCCTTTTCATCCGGTAACCCTGACAGAAGAAGATAATGGAAGTTTAATTGCAACATTTTACTTGAATTGGTGCATCAGGTCATTTATGTTGCCTGTCTTGATCATAGACTGTAAAATAAAGATGGATGATGAATCCTCCTGTTGTATATAAAACAATAAAATATCCCGACACAGGTGCCTACATATTGCAATTGTGGTTCTTTTCTCACCAATCTCCATCTTGACCAGTCTTCCTGGCCTCAATAAGGCATCATCTATGAAGTCCAGCCTGTTGGTCGTCCCTGAGGCAGGAGCAGATGGATAGATCGGGAAAAAGAAGGGAAAGCAGAGGGAAGAAGATGAATGAGACATAGGAGATAAGTGCAGATGTTCAGAGATGACATCAGAGAGTCTGGGAGTTTATGTGTCTGTGTGTGTGTGTGTGTGTGTGTGTGTGTGTGTGTGTGTGTGTTGAGCACCTATGACCAGGATGTTGTTGAGCTGCTCCACTCCGTCGATCTTGGACATCAGATGGTCGACCACGCTTTCGGTGCTGCCGGCCATTCTGCCATGCTGCCTACAGATCGCATCAATGTCATCAAGGATGATGATGTGGAGACCGCTGTTGGAACCGAGCTGCTCAGCAGAGAGACGAGGACGATAAAGATAAAACTGAATATATGCAACATGATAACATGTGTTTACAGCAGCAGTGAGATACATGACGGCAGTGTTGAGCAAAAACAGTTCCTTGAATTTGTGAATGCAGATGTAAGAAATTCAAGAAATTCAGTGTAACAGATAAAAACTTTGTTTTCATCCATCGTAAAAAAGACGCCGTCAATGTTTTTCTTTCATAGCGACTTAAAAATCAGAAGTGACCGTCGACAGAGAGACAGATGGAAAATCTAAGAGCGCTGCAGGGTGGGGGTTATCTCTCCATCTCCAGTCCTGTCAGTCTCAGACGTAGGTGTGGAGCTGTCCTTATTAAACACTGGATGGAGTGTGTGAGTGTGCGTCACCGTCCAAACACATCACCGCTGGGTTTCAATTCATCAAACACACACACACCCACACCCACACTAGAACTTTATCAAAGCTATGACAGCAGCATATACTTAAAGGACAGATCTCTCCACTCCTGGAGAAATTACTTTTCTTTTTGTCTGGATTGATGAGATGCTTTTCTGTATTCCAGGGGGATAATTGCAGAACACATGACGATAATAAGTTCAGCCAAGTTGTAGAAACGGGAGCGTGCCTATATTCCCACAGCCCTATGTTCCTACAGTTCCCACATTTCTACCCCTGCCTGGTAGTTCTCCATTCCGTAGCTGGGGATTTGAAGGAGCTAGCTAGCTTCCAAACTCTCTTGAGCTCAACACCGCTAACCCTAACCCTAACCCTAATTTTTAGAAAAATCTAGAAATGTGGGAACATAGGGCTGTGGGAACATCGGGACTAATTTTCTAAATTGTCAGTGAAAAAAAATCCTTAGAAATGTGGGAACATAGGGCTGACCCCTTAGAAACGGAGGTTACATATATGGAAGCTGTAATTACAAGTTTGTCAACATCATAAAGATTGATTGCAGTATAAACCTGGATAAACACTCATGTGCATGTGACTGTAAACTGTAAAGGGTCCTGACCCTCTCCTGTTCTTCCTTCGCCTCTGCAAACAGCTTCCTGACGTTGGCCTTTGTCTCCTCGGCGTACTTGTTGAGGATTTTGTAGGCACTGAGTATCTTCGGCTCCCGGGCCTTGAGCATCTTGCCAATCTGTCGTGCAATCATGGTTTTACCACAGCCTGGGGGTCCGTACAGCAGGATCCCCTTCACATGCTTACAGCCTGGAGACAGACGATCAAGGGAGAGACACTGAGCACCGGGGCAGCAAATGTTCCTACTCATCATAAAGCTCCAGCAGTTCTGAAGCAGGACTGAAAGTGAGAACTTTTTTCCACTGGTTCAATACTGGTATTAGTTATGTAATAACATGTCACAGGAGCTTAACTTGAACATACTGTATTTTCTGAAATGAAAAAGAAAATCTTTATCACAAATGGTAATTTTCTTGTCTACAATGAATTTCAGTTTTTTTTTTAATCAATATTTTCCTCGAGCTGCAGCCATCTCATTACAGCCGCCAGCTGGCCACAGCCAAAGGCCAAGTCCTGCACACAACCACCCGGCTAAAGGTCACTGCCACAGGCCACTGCCACCGGACACTGCCACAGGCCCCTGAGCAGTGTGGGTACGGAGGGTGTGAGTGAGCCGACTCAAACCAACGTGTGCATACGCCAAATCCAGATGTTGTTAGAACAGGTTTTCACAGGAGTTCTGGATCAAGGATTAGGACTGATGTGGCTGTGTGCACGAGTGTATGGGAAGGGAGGCTGTTTTATTGTGCTGATGGCTTTCATTAGAAATGAACTGCAGCTCTTTGAAGAGTGAATCATCACAATCTGACAGCTGTCAAAGATCTATTAATGAGTGTGTGCAGGGATCACTGTCAGGGGGATGCCAGAGATTTGAGTCACGGTCGAGGCGGCACAGAGGAACGCTGCCTTGCCTGCTCTTTACTGATTCTCAGGTTTGCTGATACATTTCTTAAAGGAATTAATAAAAGTTTTGTTTGCCATAATGTTGATTTACGGATTAAACACAAGCTGAAAAATAAGTAAAAACAGTGATTATCTTTGGCAGTTATTACTAATCAGTTCACCATCTTGGTTCAGTTCTGAGTGAGAAACAAAAAGGCGTGCTTATTTCATCTTTAAACACTAAATAATGTTAAATCACTTATTGAATTCCACTTAATAATAAAGGAACATTTTGCAGTAGAATGTGTTTAAAACTTGTTTTGTTTAACAAGAACGGGACATAAACAAATGAATAAGTTATGGCAAGACAGACAGAAAGAAAGGGAGGGGCCTCACCCATCTGTTCGACCAAGTCTGTTGGGAAGACTCGGGAGGCGAAGGCTCTGCGGAAGATGTCAGAGAACTCCTTGTCAAGGCCGCCAATGCCCATCTTCTCAAAATTCCAGTCCGGGCTGATGATGGACTGGCGAGACTCTCGGGTCTTGGCTTTTCCTGGAGGGAGGACACAAAAAACACTAAGTGAATAAAAGTTTGAAACTAAAGAGCACGTTAGGGTTAGGGTTATCCTAGGGTTTTCCTACACTGAAACATTTGAAATGTTAATGTTAAGTAATAAGCTGTAAGTTACCACAGTCACAAGGAGACACGACTAAAGTGTATAAATAAATAGACAATATTTAGTGTCTGCTACAACTTTCATTTCTTCTCAATCCAGGATGTTTCTGTTTCCTGCTGCTTCTATTGAGTCTCATCTGAGGCCTTTTATTCATTTCTGTCTCTGTGACTTTTAACTGAGACGTGCAGCTCTCACTAGACGAGCAAGACGTCCTCAAATTGTAAGTGAAAAGATGAAGATGATGCTCGGCTCGTACGTTTACATTTAAAATAGATAATTACATTTAGTCTGTGAACAATTAACTCCCTCACAGTGTCAGACTCCTGTGGTCAGACTGCACCCCCTCCTGGAGAAACTTACACATGACACAACTTTGTTTTCACGTCTCACTCGTCTCTCACAAGTTTATTTTAGTATAATAGTGAGTGATTTCGGTTCCAGAACTCACCAATCAGAGTCATGGACGAGGTTTCTGACTTCTCAAAAATCACCTGACTGTTTCCCAGCAACAAACCAATCTCAATCTGAGGAGAGACACAAAAAAGATGATGATGAGTCAAGATTTACACAAATTGTGTAAATTAAAAAGCTGTAATGCTACAGAATGGACGTGTGTGTTCCCCTGATACCTTCGGCTCCTTGCCAGAGGCTTGTTCTCCACTCAGGATGCTGGAGTCCATGGCCTCAATGTCTTTTATCACTAAGCCAAACAGCTTATCACAGAAGCTGAACCCCAGCTAGAAAAAAGAAGACGAGGACAGGAAAGACATTAACAAACTTACATTTAAAAACATTTGTTGGATTTGATATGATGGATTTATTATTAAAAAAAGACACTTCCAAAATCTGAAGTCTTTAATTCCACCAAATTAAACTTTGACATTGGCACAATGTTAACCCCTTAAAGCCCTGAGCACCTGCTGGCCAACGCAGAAAGCCTGGTTGTTGAAGTGCTGGAGGAATTCGCCGGCCATCTTGTCGGAGTCGTACGGGTTGCTGTCCACGTTCTTCTGCAGGAAGTCTATCTCCACTGTCATGCTGCTTATACACTGCTTGGACTTGTCAAACTTGTAGTTTGTTACTGGAAGTGGAGAAACCAAACAGACAGGGAGTGAAATTTACAGTTTAGACAACAACATCATGACCTTGATCATTTCTGAAGACATCTTCCACACATTGGACACAGCAGGTCCTGATATTCTGGATATTCCTGCTCTGATTTCTTGTATTTTACAACTCCTTCTACATTTAGGAATATTCAGCTTTTTCTCCAATTATTGGATTTTTTAATGAGGCGCTGATAACGGCCACTGAAAACACAACTGTGTGAGCTTGTCTTTAAAATACTTATGTCAAATATGAATGCATTCAAATTCTGTTGATTTACATCTGCATGTTCAAATGTGTCTGATTATGTGACCACCCAGTCTGATAAATTAGTCTGTTTATCTGTTTTCAGACATGAAAATTGGGTTTGGACATTTTCCAGACCCAATTCAAGAAAATATCGAGATGTAAAACCTAACCTTACCTTCAACCTCTTGGCCAATCGATAGGCCTGCCCACTTCCTCTATAAAGAAATAGAGAACACATTATTACGACACATTATTGCAAAAGAAAAAACACTCTGTTACCATTCAGCCATCGATAAGGCAAAGATATCAGACAAGGGACAACTACAAATAAACATACTACGCATTTCAGGGAGACATCAGTGCAACGTTCCTCTGTAGTTTGGGTCTTATTTCACAACATTTGTCTATATTGGAATAACATTACTCAGAGCTGTAGATTACATGTCCACTGAACGCTCCCAGGCCAAGTATGAGTTTATCAAATTCAAAACAACTTTATTTGTCCCCGGAGGGCAACTCAATCATTGTTATCCAATGAACACCTGGTGTAAAATAAGACCGTTTTGAGGAGGCTACAGTCGTACCTGTGTGCTGTTGTGGCTGCCAAGTTTATAGACGAGGCAGAGCAGGCAGAGACAGGCAAAGTGAAAGAGGAGAAAGCAATAACAGACAGATTCAGACAAACAGAGACGTCCATGCAAAGAATCCACAGCAACAACAAAGCAAGAAAGCTCAAAGGTTTACTTCTGCATTCATGGTTAAGAAGAAAAATGTGATTTCAGTGTGAAAACTGACGATTTCTGCCTTCAGCAGCATTTTAATATTCACAGGTGCTTTTTAAAGAAAAACTGTGGATATGTGGACATCTGCTGGTCATTTCAAGAGAATACAGGTTTTAGGCACTTCTGCAATTGCTTCAGTTTCCAGGCCCAAAGTCGACATTTATATAAACAGTTCATGAGGAGAGCAAGAATCTCTGAAGAACTGCTTGAATAAAAATGTAAGTTATAAGGGAAAGTTTATATTATTCGTTTAAATGTCTGAGCCCAGCATCGAACAGCTTCCCTCAGGTGACAAATCACTGACAACATATTTCTGTGAAACGATGAACCCAACCTGTGGCAGACTGAAGGCGATGGTCCCGGAGTTGACACTCGGATGCTTCTTCAAGTTGAACACAAACTTGTGTTTTAAAATGCGCACGGCCACGTGTCTGCGTTGGGATGAACAAGTGGGAGACAAAAGGAAATAAGAAGTACAGAACAAGTTGTGGTTGCCTTGTTTAACTAGGGAAGCTTAACATGAAACAATCACAAGTTTATATTTCTTCATCATGTCCTTCCTCTGAGATCTCTGTCAATAATAATTCTTGATCTTAGATCAAATAATTGCCCAGTTAAGGTCGAAACTTGAACCACATCTCTCTTCAGGTTCTATTACAACAATGCTGCCCTCTGCTGACGAGGATTTTGAGATGCACCTTCATTATCTGTTTCCTTATTTAATTGAATGTGTTAAAACACTGGGGCACAAGGTAAATACCAAAGTGTATCACCATGGTTACTGTTACATGCATCAGGAGGAAATCCCACTCACTGTTCAAACTGTGGCTCCTTCTCATTGATGACGGCACAGTTGGTCAACGACAGTTCGTCTGTCGGGCATCGAGCCGCTTGCATTATCTGGAAAGACAGCAGAGAAAATAACGCAAACATTGACTTCACTGAGCAGGAAATGTCTAGAGACAGTATCCAAAATAGAGCTGCAGATAATGACGGCTTAAATTACAGATTAATACAGAAAATTCTCAACTAGTTGTTCAGTCTGTGGAATATTAAAAAATTAAATATTTTTCTTTTATGTATTCAATCTTATGTTGTCCAAATTATTTGAGAAGCTGGAGCAACAATTAATCAATGATCAAAATAGTTGCTGTTGAGCTAATTGATCAACAGATCGCTGCAGCTCTATTTTGAATGATGTACATTTTTTAAAGCTGCTATTTTACCAGTTCATCTGACTGGTCCTCCTGTTCACGTTGAGCCGTTTCATGCTGTTATCTGACACTTCCCTCCTCCCTCCCCTCCACCATGGATTCAGACTGGTGCAGCCACATGTAAAACCCCTCAGCTACACCTTCCTGTCCAGTAGAAGCAGGTGACTCGGCTGACATGTTTAGATATGTTGAGTTAAAGCTGAAACCAGCTGTTAGCCGCAGCCGGACCGGTCATAAGGTTTCCACTTCCGGGCTACGGACCAAGTTTTGAATGAAAAGTAGTTCTGCCACACAGGCCGGTTCTGGTCACTTCACGCGTTAAAAACAGACTCCGGTCAGTTTTGTTTAACGTTCAGCAGTTTTTTATTGTTGTGTGTTTGAATGTTGGTCTTAAAGTCACTCACGCGGCTGCTCATCTTTGTTTCCTTGGCCAGCTTCTGCTGCTCCGTGTTGTCCTGCATCAGGTCGTCCACTCTGTCAATGTTCCTGAAACATTAACAACAAGGAGAGAAACAAAATCTGACTAAAGGAGAAAACATTCAGATCCCTTTTAACCGAACATCATTTCCCTGAGTGATGCATGTAGCAAGAGTGAGCAACTACTAATGTTGTCCATTTAATCTGGATCGGTCAATCCGTTTGATTGATCGATCAGGGAAGTTGCGAGGAATCTGATCATTGTTGGCTCTTACATGTTTTCATGGGCAGACTTGATAGTGGGATAATGGGCTGTTAATCCAGTGTTTTGATTGGGTTTAATGGCCACTGATCTTTCACACAAAGACGTGATGTGCAGAGACACTTGGTAACGATGATTCCTGACTGAAGAAGCCGATAATGAATAATCAAATCTCAGGCAATACAGGCTGGACCACGCCCACTAATCACGCATTACAGTCCAAGCTTACCTCCTTTTGGCAGTAGGTGGTGCTATCCCTATCACTGAATACAGACAATAGATCTGTTCAGGTCAAAAACACTCTTTTCTCTCTTCAGATCGCATAAATCTCTCACCTTTTGCATATAAGACATCAAAGGAATCTAACACGTGTTCTATTATATAAAGCCTTTATATAAAACAACACTTCAAAGGATTCATTAAGCAAATAATTATTTGTTAGTTTGCTTTAATTATTACATTTTTAATTATTTGCTTAAAAATTAGGTGTAATTAGACCAAAATGGCCACTAAATCAAAATGCTTCCTGTTGTGATTTTCACAACGCACCTGAACTTTTTTGTGCGTCTGGTCATGATACACATGTGTCCCGATTTTAGTGAAGATCGGTGAAAGCTAACTGAGGGGCTTTTCCTTAGATGCCGCTGTTGAGCCATTTTGCGACGCCCATTTCAAAATATTTTTAGGGTTTTGAATTTCCTGCAAACTTTGGTGAGAATATGATTATGTCTAGGCCCTGACAAAGCTCCAAACGAGAAAGACAAGGGGGAGTGTTGTTGTAATATTAGGAAGGGATCAATATGTTATGGAGGCCCATAGGCTATTAGAGAATACTAAATATTACAAAAAGCTTAACGAACTCATATATTTAAAAACCATACCTGTCGTTCACAGCGTTTTAAATGATTTACACAAGAATAAATATATAAATACACCAAAACAATATTTAAAAGGGGAGAGCCAACGGAGGGCTAGGAGATTTTATATGCTCCCAAAAATTCATAAGGATCCAGAAGAATGGACTGTACCACTAGAAGTGCCTCCAGGCAGGACTATTGTATCTGACTGTGGAAGTGAAACGTACCAAACAGCAGAAGTTATCGATTATTATCTCAATCCATTGTCACTAAAACACCCATCATATATTAAAGATATCACTTTACAGACATTGTTAAAAACCTACAAATCCTTCCAAATTCATTATTCTTCACCATGGATATAGACAGCTTATAGACCAATATTGATACCAAAGCGGGACTATTGGCTGTGAAAAACATAATGAAAAAATATCCTAACATCAAAAGGCCGGATCAGGGCGATGGGCAAAAAATTTGCATCCGCCTGTGCCAATATTTTCATTGCAGATTGGAAAGAAAAAGCCCTGGCAAAATGCCCCAAAAGGCGACTTTTAGATATTTAGATGACATTTGGGGGCTTTGGCACCACTCTAAGGAGGAGTTTGATGAATTTGTTAATATATTGAACACACGAATATTGTACACGCAATTCAGATTTCACAGCAGCAGTCAAAATACTGTTTAGTGCTATACGAAACATTCAAGATCATTTTTAAGACACTGTGTTTATAAAACTATAAAGAACAAAAACCACAAATAGAGAAATGATTCCTCTTATTACAACATTCTCTGCTATGAGTGGAGTAATTAACAACAAACTTAAGAACAATTTTCAAACAATGATAAAAGATCCAGGATTACTGGACAGATTCCAAGTAATTTCGGTTTACAGGAGGAATACAAATTTAAAAGACCTGCTAGTTAAGGCAACACTCACACTACTGCATCACAAGTAAAACAATATGTTATTACAAGTGTTTTGTAAACTTAAATTCGTTAGAAACACACACACCAAGATCAATTTCATAATTTCACTGCATTTCACACCACAGACGTCTAATTGTGTGTACATGATATTCTGTGAAAAATGTGGAAAACAGTATGTAGGAGAAACAAAAAATTCCATAGCCACAAGGATGGTACAACACAGGTATAAATTGAGACACAAGAAAAACACAAATATTCCTCTCGTCAAACACTTTATATTACATGGACCACAATCACTTAGAGGAGCAGGCCTCCAATACAATTTGTCTTGGACCGATATAGAACGAAAGAAAATGGAGAGAAGATGGAAGAACCAATTGGATTGAATATTAAAATAAATACAACAATTTTTCATGACTTTTTTTGAGAAACCCATGTCAAATGTGTTGACTGTCAACATGTTGGACCAATATAAAATGAAAGAAAATGGAGAGAAGATGGATCTTCCTCCTAAACACGAAAGAACCAATTGGCCTGAATGTTAAAATAAATTCAACAATTTCGTGAATATTTCATGACTCCTAAACAACATGGGGCATTTAATTAGAATGACGATAATATTCAGCACCCAGGAGACCCAATTCATAGAGTGTACAGTGGGTTTAGAATCCTGGACATGGACTAGGGCCCTAATCCTAATTTTCTACTCGAGCCTAAACCTACTCTACTATTGCCTCAACCTAACTCACACATTCTCTCTTCCTAAACCTAACCTTAGACTCTTGCCTTAACCCTAACCACTATGGACCCTTGCCTAAACCGTTCTAACTTGAGAACAACAGTGTTATTCTAAGTCTAGATATTCTGTACAACATATTCTCCAAATTACACTAATCAAAAAGAATAAATACACACACATATATATATATTGATTTACTCACAAGAACAAGAAAGAAACTCACAAATCATAGAGACAACTGACAAAAGACAATTCAACAACATGATGGATCACAAAAAGATTACATGGATGTAGAACTCTCAAATAAACAATAAGGAAATAAATAATATGTAATTTGATATGTAATTAAAAAACAATCAGTTTGTCTGTTTGAAATTCGATTAAAATCACAAGTCACAGTTCAGTTATAAAAATAAAGACAATTTGTAGATGTCAAAAAGTTGTTATAACATGATTTATTACAAAAACAATACATGGATGTCGACAACTCAAATTAATAACATGTAATTTGATATGCGAGTTAAAACAATCACAGTTTATTGATACGAGAGCCGTTTAAAGTCACAAGTCACAATTTTATTTTAAATAGAATATAAATAAATATATCACTTAAGTCCAATAAAATATAATGTATTCATAGAAACACGGTATCATGAATAATAATATATATAAATACGTTTATTTTTACTCACAGTTATAGAATTAAAGGATCACAGCGGAATAGACAAGGGGGAGGAGTCTGTGAGAGGCAGCCTATAAATAGAGGAGCCCTCAGTCTCCTCACTCACTCCTGCTCTGAACGTTGTAGTGGAAGGACCTCACAGCTCAGATAGAAATATTTTGCTTTTTCACATGCCTAACAAGACCTGAAGAAGGCCCAAGAGGGTCGAAACGTGTTTTCTGTTTTTGATTTTATTATCAGTTTGTTTCTTTGAGTTATTAGGGCCCGAGCACAGACATCAAAGGTGTCTGGTGAGACCCTATTGCAATTCAGATTTCACAGCAGCAGTCAAAATACTATTTAGTGCTATACGAAACATTCAAGATCATTTGATCGAGACCCCCGGAAGGTGTTCCCATTGACCTATCTTCACAAAAATCGATATACAGGTGTATCATGACCAAACAAACAAAAAAGTCTCTGGGTGCAATTGTAAAAACAAAACAGGAAGCCTGATATTTTGTATTTAGTGGCCATTTTGGCCATATTCCACATTTTTTCTTTGATACACTTGTACCAGGGTTTTCATCGGATCAACTTCAAATTGAGATGAGTGTCATCACAACAAGATGGAGATAAAAACTGACTGACAGATTTTTTTTTAATCACACGGTGTGACCGTGGCGTGGCGTCAAAATTTGATTACACGCCATTAAAACACGATGTTCTGTAACGCGGACATACATGGACCATGAATCCTTTGATTTCAGTCTTCCTAGATCAAAGGAAACTTTATGTCTTGCAAAGGTCACGTCTCTTTCTCTCTCAGAACTGGTTATTTTTGTTTTTTCAGACAAAAAGCATGCAACGCTTCAAAGTGGATGTGCTCGGGCCCACTCAGTGCTGCTTTGCAGCCCTAAAAATTTTAGTTATTATTATTATTATTCAGGCAAATGAATTGGCTTTTTGAGGGCTTTAACGTGCTCAACTTCTAACCAAAATTTGCAGAACGTTAGAAAGTGGTGAAAATTTACTTATTATTATTATTATTATTCAGGCAAATGAATTGGCTTTTTGAGGGCTTTAACATGCTCAACTTCTTACCAAAATTTGCAGAAAGTTAGAAAGTGGTGAAAATGTACGTATTCTGAAGGAATTTTCAATGGGCGTCGCAAAATGGCTCAACGGTGCCCCCCGAGACCCCCCGAGACCCCCGGAAGGTGTTCCCATTGACCTATCTTCACAAAAATCAATATACAGGTGTATCATGACCAAACAAACAAAAAAGTCTCTGGGTGCAATTGTAAAAACAAATCAGGAAGCCTGATATTTTGTATTTAGTGGCCATTTTGGCCATATTCCACATTTTTCTTTGATACACTTGTACCAGGGTTTTCATCGGATCAACTTCAATTTCCATTGTATTTAAAGTTGTTCTCTCTTCTCATCCAGTCCGGAGAACATATGGTTTTTATTTTTATATGAAGTTGGATGTTTAAATCAATTCAAGCCTATGGCTTAGATAATGTAAGAACTTTAGTCCTCAATATGTTGCAACACCGGGGAAAGAATTTATCCATTGTGGTGGAGTTGGTCAATAAACGCAGTTCTAAGACAAGCTGTCTTTGAAAGTGTAATTGCAAAGCTTTCTTCAGAAAGGATCACACAGGCAGGGTGGATCCTGAATGAGATGCAAAAGTGAAGTCTCTGTGCGTATTTAGCGAACCTGACCACAAACAAGAGGTGGGTGAATCTTTTGTTCTGTGTCTGGAACTTATGTTCTGTATTGGTATGATATGAAGGCTGCAACCGTTCTGTGTCCCAGAGGAAAATGTGTGATGTCTGATAAGGCTGCTCCTTAGTCAGCTGGGTTCCTAGAACAGGGGGGTCAAAGGCAGTTTAACCACAAGATCAATTTCTTTTAGATAACTTTCTTACTATTGTTAGAAATCTAACAATACTGTGCCACAGCGAGAGCGAATATGTAAAAAGGGTTTACACATGCAGAGGTACATTCCTTTATTCCACTTAAAGAGGACCAACAGTTTATAGAGGTACAAAGCAGATGAGTAAGCAGTTTAAAATTTAAACAATGTTTTATTTACTTCCAGCTAAAGCAGCAATGAAATGTACAGTATGTTCCTCCCTCTACCAAATGTTAAAGTTATCTTTGTGTGGAGCTGAAGTTACAGAAATCAGCTTTCATATTCAAATTAAATCAGCATGTATATTTTTTTTAAATAATGCACTAGCTAGTCTTTAAAAGAACACACACATCAAGCATATAACATGATTGTATACACAGAGTACTAAGTACGTGAAATAACAATATTGTAAGAATATAGTGAGATGACTTTATTCATCATTCAACATACAGGATGTGTTTCCTCTTGTGAATATAATAATTATCAAGCACTGAATTATTTAGATTTGTTGTTCAACTAGAATCAAACCAACCCAATGATTTTTTCAAACTGCCTTTACCTTCTGTTCTCAGACAACATTTAAAGCTTGAACACCTCATTAAGGCCACAAAAGTGCATCATCAGCACAAGTTCAAGTCACAGTAGCATCACATCTACAGTGTGGTAGGAAAACCACTGCAGTCTGAATATCTGCAGAAATAAACTGCTGATTGGTAATGTGCCCTTTTGTTTACAGGCAAAAATAAATGTTGACGCTATAATACAACATTTTAATCAAACAGACTTCACTTAACAAGTTGATAGTCAAAACTCATTTTATTTTATTTTGTCCATAGACAATGATTAATGTGATGAAATGTACAGTTAACCCAAAGGACAGTCCAACACGAAACACCTGCTCTTTCAGTGTTCAACTGATCATTCAGACTAACTGTAACATCTGAAAAATCCTTCCTTGTTAGTCAGATTTGAGTTTTCTTTTGATACACAATCTGAAGCATGACCAAACGATTCCAGCAAATGATAACAAAATAACTAGTGCAACTGTTATCAAGAACAATATGACATCTACAGAGTGGTAGGAGTACCAGGGCAGTCTGTAGGACTCCGTTCTCAGGTGAGCTGCACCTTTGTGTCTCATGACAAACTCTATCCAGAAGAGGGCAGTGTCCAGTGGTTTCATTGTTCAGCCCATAGGAGGACTCAGTCAAGACTTCCTGAATTCCCTGAAAGAAGATGTCTTCATTCATAGTAAAAAAATCAATTATCTTTCCTGCTCCTCTGACTTTAATTCTGAATAGATTATCATGTTGGTCAAAAATCAGTGGAAGTCCTAGTATAGGAACTCCGTGATAAATAGCCTCTTGAACTCCGTTTGTTCCCCCATGAGCCACAAATAGTTTAATCTTTGGATGTCCCAGGAGGTCATTCTGTGGCATCCAGTCGACCAGTAAAGTGTTGTTGCCCAGAGTGGCCGGTCTGTCCCCTTTGTACCTCCAGATGACTTTCTGAGGTAATTTAGCAAAAGCTGTAGCGATCTCATCAGCTAAGTCCTGCGGAAGTGTGCTAATAAAAGTCCCCAGAGACATGATGATGACTCCATGTTCTCCAGAGCTCTGGACAAAATCCTCCAGGTGTTGAGGCAAAGGTTTTGCAGGTTTACACTGGAACCCTCCCATGTAGACAACATTAGGCATGGTGGGTCGAGGGAACTCAAACACAAAGTCCACTCTCATCAGCCACAGGTCGGCTGCTTGAAACAGTGAAAGAAAATCTGCATCCAGACCTAAATATTTTTTAATAAAGGGATCATAAATTGGTGACACATAATGTGCTATTTGGAATTCTGCGAAGCCAAAAATCATGACGTTAAGAACTCTCTCAGGAAAGCTCATTTTATCTGATAGCTCAGACCCTGGCATTGGAATATAAGACAGAGGAGAAGGTGCAATTGAAAAATGGCCTTCACCTTGACCGGTCCATCTGACATTAAAAACAATTGGCAACCTGAGGTAGTGAGCAAGTATAACACCCAATGGGCTAAAAGGGTCTGCGAGGACAAGGTCATATTTGGCATCCTGCAGTGACTGTATTAGATCTTTGTTTTCAAAAAGCACCTCAAGCATTTTGCACATTTTTTGATTCATCTCAGAACCCTTTTGCATTAGTTCCATTTCCAATTTAAAACGTGTCCAGGCAGACTTCCCTTCCCTCTGGATATTCAGGAGTTGGGCCACAAACTTTGTTAAAAAATCTTCATCAAATCCGGACTCAGCATCAAGTGTGACGGAAGTATAGAATTGGGATGTTTCCTTGATATACCAGCTGTCGATTGATCGCAGAACAGAAACCTGGTGCCCCCTTGAGTATAGTTCCTCTACAATGACATTCATGTTCACCCAGTGGCTCCCGTCCACTGGAACAACAAGCACTTTGCCACCATAAACCAAAGGTGCATAGATCAACCAGAGAGTGGTCACAACCCAGGGATAACCCATCTTTATTCTGAATCGGGGGGGAAAAGCAAACGGTGACTTAAATTATATCTTATCAAACACATACTTTTCAATACAAGTAATGTTATCATCAAAGGGAAAGTTGGTATCACTAATTCTTAAATAGAAACTGCCTTTTACACAAATTAAGTCTATTTAGTACTTTTGTTTTTAATAATTTTCAATACTCAATGCAGCATGGTATATATTATAACTTAATTTTGTCCGTATTCAAGCAATTGCAACTGTACCAGAGAGAATAAAAACCATTTGTTTTTGCTGACAATAAAAAATGTACTTCTGTGAATACACACTTTTTGATTGCAAAACAGCTACAACGTCAGCTATTACTGTTAGCTAAAGTTTTAAACATGTTGATTCTACCTTTATTAGTAGCCGGTGTGAAGATGTTTCAGTCTTCCTCCTTTGCCAGAGAACAGATAATGTGCTCCAGCCCACCTGGAAGGACTTTACCACTGCAATTTTATGATCTGGCACGCCCAGGTGATACAATAAATTATGGAGGAAAGGTTGTTCATGGTGATTAGCTGTTAAGCAAATATCTGTTACAGAAACAAATTACTGTAAACAAGAAACTTTAAAAAATGGTCAGATTAAATTCATATGTCAAACATAACAGTTTGCTTATTTCATTGTGGGACAATGTGTTGGTGGCATGACCTGATAGTGTGTTTGTGATCTATAATATCTCTGTGTGTTTGTTGTAGAGTCTTCTAAAAAGTGACACTTTTTATATCTAATATTTTACTCACTGTAAATGACCGAAAAGCATTAACAGGTTTATTTTGTTTATAGTCAAAGTTAAATTTTAAAATGACACTGCATAAGATTAGATGACTCTGCCTAATACAAAGTAATTAGACTTCACTCAGCAAGTTGGTTGTCAAAACTGATAGGTACTTTTATTGTTTAGCTGTTGTTAAGAAGGAAATTTACAGTCAACTCAAAGGACAGTCCAAAACTAAAACAAGTACTCCTTCAGTGTTTAGCTGATCATCCAAACATCTTAACCAGTTTGAAAATATATCCTCCCTTGTCAGTCAGATTTGAGTTTTCTTTTGATACACAATCTGAAGCATGACCATAAGATTCCAGCAAATAATAACAAAATAACTAGTGCAGATGTTATCAAGAACAATATGACATCTACAGAGTGGTAGGAGTACCAGGGCAGTTTGTAGGACTCCGTTCTCAGGTGAGCTGCACCTTTGTGTCTTATGACAAACTCTATCCAGAAGAGTGCAGTGTCCAGTGGTTTCATTGGCTGATCTCTGTGCAGCCTGGAGAGTCTCTGCATGTTCAGCCTGTAGGAGGGCTCAGTCAAAACTTCCTGTATTGCTTCTAGGAAGTTGTTGTGTTTGTCCACTGTGGCTAATGTAAGAATCTTAGCTCCTCCTCTCTCTTTCAGACGGAGCAGGTTGTCGTTCTGGTCAAAGTACAAAGGTAGACCCACAACTGGGACTCCGTGATAAATAGCCTCTTGAACTCCGTTTGTTCCCCCGTGTGAAACAAATAGTTTAATCTTTGGATGTCCTAGGAGGTCATTCTGTGGCATCCAGTCGACAAGTAAAGTGTTGTTGCCCAGAGTGGCCGGTCTGTCACCTTTATGCCTCCAGATGACTTTCTGAGGTAATTTAGCAAAAGCTGCAGCCATCTTGTTGGTCATGTCAGCAGGAAGTTCAGTCACAAAAGTCCCCAGAGACATGATGATGACTCCATGTTCTCCAGAGCTCTGTACAAAATCCTCTAGGTGTTGAGGCAAAGGTTTTGCAGGGCTACAGTGAAACCCTCCCATGTAGATAACATTAGGCACAGTCGGACGTGGGAAATCAAACACAAAGTCAGTTCTCATCAACCAAATATCTGCATTAAGCACCAACTGTTTAAATTCATTTTCAGGCCCAAGATATTTGTCACATATCTTCTGGTATACCTGAACTGCAAAGTGGTAAAATATTTGATTGATAAGATATAAAATCATATTTTTAACTCTCTGAAAAAAGGTCATTTTATCATTATTGCCAGATCCTTTCATAGGAACATAGGATACGGGTGATGGAGCAAGAGCAAGTTGACCATCTAGAACTAGCAGCCAGCGAACATTAAAAACCAGAGGAAGGTTTAGATATTTGGCCAAAATGACTCCACCTCCCACAGCAGGGTCAGTGAGTACCAGGTCAAACTTGCTGCCCTCAATGTTTCTCATCAACTCTCGGTCATCTAGCAGTGTTGATACAAATTCCCCCACAACTTTGTGAATTTCAGAGAAGCAGCCTATCATTTCTCCAAACTTTATCAAGTGAAGTGTATCCAACTCAAATTGTATTGCCTTGGATAAGCAATTTGTGAAGAGCTCCTCATCCACGCCCCTCTCCACTTGGACTGTGACAGTGTTGTAATGGGAGGAGTTGTTTGGGATGTAAAAGCTTTTGCTTGAATGCACAACAGTGATATTGTGTCCTCTTGAGTGCAGGGCTTGAAGTAGAATATTCATGTTTAACCAATGGCTGCCTTCCCAGGGTAACACCAAGATGTTTCCAGCTTGACAGACTCCGGGAATCAGGATGAGCAGGAGCAAAGCCCTGCAGCAAGCGATCATTCTCATCTAAAATAAAAACAATGTAAAGTTAGTTAACCAAGGTTAAAACAATATCACTGCAAAAGAAATAAAGTCTGATCATTTCAAAGTTTGTTAACACAAATACTCGTAATAGAGTTGCAAGCCATCCATGACCAACCATTATTGTTATTTCTTCCATCTATCACATCCATTATCTATTCTGCCCTTTAGGGTCACAGACGGGTGCCTGAGCCAATCCCAGCTGATATAGGGTAGCAGGTGGGGTACACCTTTGACAGGTCTCCAGCGTATCACAGTGCCAACATACAGAGACAAACAACGAGTATCCCAATGGTCAATTGATAGTCACTGATCAACCTAATCACCAATGTGCTTGGACTGTGGGATGAAGCCGGAGCACCTGGAGAAAACCCACACATGCAAACACTTCACAGAAAAACTCCTGTCCACCTGGAATTCAAACTAGGGAGCTGCTTGCTGTGAGGCAACAGTGCTAACCACTGGACCCCTGTGCTGCACTGTTATTTTCTCACTTTTTTTATTTGTTTTCAAATCAAGTTTATTTATGAAGCACATTTTAAAAAACATCCAGGGTTGACCAACGTTCTGTACAATAGTAAGATCCATTAAAATAACAATTGAATGAGAGAAGATAACAATAAAGCCATAGAATAGTAAGAGCCACCGAGTAAGCTTGAGTCATCAATTCAAACCCTTTATACAAATAGACTTCATGCAAATAGACCACGTACAAATAAACTAACCGGGCTAAAAACAAGTAAGTATGCATATAAGTAGATAAGACTTAGTCAAGGGCAGTTATAAGCCCCGGGCAGCCACCGGTAACCAGTGAAGGGAGCGGAGGAGCTGTGTAGTGTGAGTGAATTGAGGTACTGTAGGTTTAAGACCAGTCGAGCTGCTGCGTTCTGGATGAACTGCAGAGGTCGGACAGCACCAGCAGGTAGACCTGCGAGTTGCAATAGTCTTGTCCAAATCCAGAGGAGATCAGTGCAGTAGTGACAACCTTTAAATCATTTTAAGAAGAGTGGTATGGGGGAGTCTGTCTCTGCCTGTCTCTCTCTCTATCTCTGTCTCTGTCTGTCTCTCTGTCTGTCTCTCTCTCACACACACACACATACACAGAGGCGCGTGCTGAGCAAAAACCACAGGACAATGTTCAACAGGTAAAGAAAACCGTCCCATGTCGGACCACTCTCCTATGATAAAACAAAATGTTGATGTATAGTGACATCATCGTAAAAAGCTTCTGTTATTTATTTCCATTTTCAAGGCAAACCCTATGTAAACACATTTCAGAACAGGAGCTGGCAGTAGACACTCCTTCAGTCCTACTGTCATTCAATTGGAGCCAGTTATTTATTTTCTGGTGTTTCACATCTTGGAGCCAATCAAGAAGAGACCTAACAGAGACCTTACCCCTTTTTCTATCATTGCAACCCTTTACTTTCATCAGTTCAAAGTTTTCAATAATTTTTTCACAAAAAATACTCTTACTGTTACTCAACTCTCAATTCTTTTTGAGCTAAACAATCTGTGAACATGTTGAATTGATGTCTAGTCTAAGTGTATTCACAGAAATTTGCACAAATAATGTTTTTTTGTTAGATTTTGTGTTAATTAAAACACTTTGTCAAATTGTCATTTTAGCTGCTTCCACCCCAGCATATAGCATGCTAGCAACATATACACATACTACATATTACATTCTTAGGGGTTCTTACTGTAGACTGCCGTATGTTGTTGCTGAATGTCCCACCTGAAGAATAACTGTGTGTCTTGGACAGGAGAAACCAGTCTGTATCCACCCACAAAAAGGGGAAGAGCTTAACTACATATTAGCCTGCACCTTAACCCAGAGTGATAATAATAATCATGATCATGAAATCTCCAACTTTTCCACATCGAAATGAATGTAATTGTAAGTGTTGTATTATGAAAACATTTTGCTATCGAAATAGTCAATAAAAAAATCCTATAGAGACACATATTGAGGACTGTATTGAGCACAGTGTTATGCTCATATAAAGGCCATTATAACCCTGGCATGTCACTTTAATATTTTTATATGAAGTTGGATGTTTAAATCAATTCCAGCCTATGGCTTAGATAATGTAAGAACTTAAGTCCTCAATATGTTGCAACACCGGGGAAAGAATTTATCCATTGTGGTGGAAATTGGTAAATAAACGTGGTTCTAAGACAAGCTGTGTTTGAAAGTGTAATTGCAAAGCTTTCTTCAGAAAGGATCACACAGTCAGGGGGGATCCTGAATGAGATGCAAAAGTGAAGTATCTGTGCGTATTTAGCGAACCTGACCACAAACAAGAGGTGGTTGAATGCAAAGGTACATTCATTTATTCCACTTAAAGAGGACCAACAGTTTACAGAGGTACAAAGCAGATGAGTAAGCAGTTTGAAATTTAAACAGGGTTTTATTTACTTCCAGCTAAAGCAGCATTGACACTGTACAGTATGTTCCTCCTTCTACCAAAATTTAAAGTTCTCTTTATGTGGAGCTGAGGTTACAGATATCAAGGGCTTTCATATTCAAATTAAATCAGCATGTCAAACCATGAATAATTTTTTTTAAATAATGCACTAGCTAGTCTTTAAAAGAACACACACATCAAGCGTATAAAATGTTTTTATACACAGATTACTAAGTACGTGAAATAACAATATTGTAAGAATATTGAGATGACTTTATTCATCACTCATCATACAGGATGTGTTTCCTCTTGTGAATATAATAATTATCAACAAGTGAATTATTTAGATTTGTTGTTCAACTAGAATCAAACCAACCCAATGATTTTTTCAAATTGCCTTTACCTTCTGTTCTCAGACAACATTTAAAGCTTGAACACCTCATTAAGGCCACAAAACTGCATCATCAGCACAAGTTCAAGTCACAGTAGCATCACATCTACAGTGTGGTAGGAAAACCACTGCAGTCTGAATATCTGCAGAAATAAACTGCTGATTGGTAATGTACTCTCTTTTGTTTACAGGCAAAAATAGATGTTAACATTATAACATACACAGTGTTTCCCCTAGGTTTACAGCTTTGGGGGGGGGGGGGGGACAAACACGGACACAAAAACTTAAAGGAATCATGATGTTAATGTGTTTCTTTTAATGATTTTGAACTGTACATTGGATTACGGCGCTGACAGGCTATTCTGTAGTGCTCAGACGTCATGTGTTTGTCCAGTTTGTCCCTTCTGTAGGACTGGAAGGGAGACTATAAATGGCCGGGTCTGGTTTCCTCTCACAACTGCCTGTTTATGCTGTCTACGTATTCGAGAGAACATTCCTAAAACCAGTGGTGTATAAAGTACTTGAAAGCCATACTTGAGTAAAAGTACAGATATCTTACTTGACAGTGACTCCGGTTAAAGTAAAAGTCACCCGTCAGAAAATGACTTGAGTTAAAGTCTTAGAGTGAGTTGCTCATATTAAATGTACTTAAGTATCAAAAGTATCTGGTGTTGAAATGTACTTAAGTATCAAAAGTAAAAGTACAAGTACCAAATTTTATTTCAACTGACTAAAAAATTATAACAACACTATATATATAATGTATAATTTTACAAATTTTGAACCCGAGATGCTGAGGTTAAAATAGTATTGGACAATCGATCTGAACTTCTAGCGACAACAAAGAATCAACACAACAGAATAAACAAGTGCCTCTTGATTCTACCTAAGAACAAGAATAGACCAAATTAACCTTTTGTGTCTATTAGCTGTATTTTGCATTTTAACTGCCTGGATGTTAACCTGCCTGTAATCCTGCCCGCCAGCTTGTCCACGCATCTACATGTAAGCCTGTTTATTTATCATTAGACTATCTTCACTGAATGGGCCTGGGGTTGTGTTTGCATTTGTTTCCAGCAGGGTGACAATACACCTGTAGGGTATCTTGCCTGTAGGGACGACAAAGTGAAGACACTCTAAGTTGGGTTGAGTCAGCACAAAGGGCGTCTAAGGATTGGAATTGGCAATATATAGATATATAATATCTTTGCAAAAATTATATTGGCATTATAGTGAGTGGAAAAAATGGGCCTGATTACCCAGGGTTCCATTTGGGAGGTCCATTAAATAAATGAATTGTGTGCGTGAATATGCAGTAGTAGTAGTCCATGACACAGTGTTTGTTTTTGGTTGTGTTGGCTGAAAGTTGTTTTTGCGTTTGCTTATATAATTGGTTGTGTTGTTTGTTTTTCCATCTCGACTTGTTTTAAATCTGTTTGTTTTGTTTACGTGGACGTGTAAGACTAAGTAGACACAGCCAACCAATGATAGTCTATTTGCCAACAGTTTTTGTTTAAACCAACTACTTCCAATATTTTCTTTAAGAAAAGTTAACCACTTGCTGCTTCGAGCTATGTATTTATGTGCAGATGTTGACACGAAGCAGGAAAGGGAAAACGAATGTGAATTGAAAAAGGAATACCTTCAAAAAATTATGTAAAGTCACCTAATAAAAGCCCTCAAAAAGCCAATTCATTTGCCTGAATAATAATCCTTACATTTTCAACAGGGCCACATGTCTGTCAGTGCCTGGGCCCTAATAATAAAGACTGAACCGAGCTCCTGCAGGAGCAAGAGAGCGAGAGAGAGGTGCGCCGTGCGTAAAGCTGCACGTTCCGCCAACCTCCGCTGCTCAAGTAACGAGCCAGTTTTGAGAATGTAAGAAGTAGAAAGTACAGCTATTTGTGCTCAAATGTAGCGAGTAAAAGTTAAAAGTCGTCAGGAAAATAAATACTCAAGTAAAGTACAGATATGTGAAAAATCTACTTAACTACTTAAGTACTTCCCACCACTGCCTAAAACCAAAAAGAAAACTGAAATAATCCCCAACTAATTCTCTATGAACTGTAATTTATCTATCTATCTATCTATCTGGCTATCTATTTATTTATGCATGCATGTATATATGTATTTCTTTCTTATTATTATTATTCAGGCAAATGAATTGGCTTTTTGAGGGCTTTAACATGCTCAACTTCTTACCAAAATTTGCAGAAAGTTAGAAAGTGGTGAAAATTTACGTATTCTGAACGAATTTTCAATGGGCGTCGCAAAATGGCTCAACGGTGCCCCCCGAGACCCCCGGAAGGTGTTCACATTGACCGGTCTTCACAAAAATCGATATACAGGTGTATCATGACCAGACAAACAAAAAAGTCTTTAGTTGCAATTGGAAAAACACAACAGGAAGCCTGCTATTTTGCATTTAGTGGCCATTTTGGCCATATTCCACATTTTTACTTTGATACACTTGTACCAGGGTTTTCATCGGATCAACTTCAAATTGAGATGAGTGTCATCACGACAAGATGGAGATAAAAACTGACTGACGGATTTTTTTTTAATCACACGGTGTGACCGTGGCGTGGCGTCAAAGTTTGATTACACGCCATTAAAACACGATGTTCTGTAACGCGGACATACATGAACCATGAATCCTTTGATTTCAGTCTTCCTAGATCAAAGGAAACTTTATGTCTTGCAAAGGTTACGTCTCTTTCAGACAAAAAGCATGCAACGCTTCATTATTTTTGTTTTTTCAGACAAAAAGCATGCAACACTTCAAAATGGATGTGCTCGGGCCCACCCAGTGCTGCTTTGCAGCCCTAAAAAATTTATTTATTATTATTATTATTCAGGCAAATTAATTGGCTTTTTGAGGACTTTAACATGCTCAACTTCTTACCAAAATTTGCAGAAAGTTAGAAAGTGGTGAAAATTTACGTATTCTGAAGGAATTTTCAATTATAATTAAATTTGTCATGTGCGAGTTAAAGGTTCAGTCTGTAAGATTTATGTTAAAGGGGTCTATTGGGAAAAATTGATTATAAATTAATCCCAGGGATGTTTTCACTTGTGTGTTTCATCTAAATTGTACATTTACCTTTAAATACTTTATATTTTATTATTATTATTATTCAGGCAAATGAATTGGCTTTTTGAGGGCTTTAATTGTTGCTTGTAAGTTGTTATAAGTGTGTATGTAAACTTACATGGTGTCATTAGGCCAGTTTGGAGTGATGTCTTGAAGTTCTGGTTCTGGTTTTGAACTTTGCATTGGTGAATAAATCTGTATATTATCGGCATCACAAACATTACAAAGTATTCCAATCTTCCACGTGGCTACTTTAAAGGAATTGTTCAACACATTTGGGAACATGCTTTTAAGCTTTCTTGTTGACACTAGGACAAGAGTATGAAGCTGGCTCCATAGATTAGTTTAGCATAAAGACTGGAAACAGATAACAGATTATATTTATTATTATTATTATTATTATTATTCAGGCAAATGAATTGGCTTTTTGAGGGCTTTAACATGCTCAACTTCTTACCAAAATTTGCAGAAAGTTAGAAAGTGGTGAAAATTTACGTATTCTGAAGGAATTTTCAATGGGCGTCGCAAAATGGCTCAACGGTGCCCCCAGAGACAGCCCGAGACCCCCGGAAGGTGTTCCCATTGACCGATCTTCACAAAAATCGATATACAGGTGTATCATGACCAGACAAACAAAAAAGTCTCTTGGTGCAATTGGAAAAACACAACAGGAAGCCTGCTATTTTGCATTTAGTGGCCATTTTGGCCATATTCCACATTTTTTCTTTGATACACTTGTACCAGGGTTTTCATCGGATCAACTTCAAATTGAGATGAGTGTCATCACAACAAGATGGAGATAAAAACTGACTGACAGATTTTTTTTTATTATTATTATTATTATTCAGGCAAATGAATTGGCTTTTTGAGGGCTTTAACATGCTCAACTTCTTACCAAAATTTGCAGAAAGTTAGAAAGTGGTGAAAATTTACGTATTCTGAAGGAATTTTCAATGGGCATCGCAAAATGGCTCAACGGTGCCCCCCGAGACAGCCCGAGACCCCCGGAAGGTGTTCCCATTGACCGATCTTCACAAAAATCATTATTTCTTATTATTAGGGCCCGAGCACTGATCAAAGGTCAGGGAGGACCCTATTGTTATTGTAAGGATTATTTATTCTTCTTATTATTATTATTATTCAGGCAAATGAATTGGCTTTTTGAGGGCTTTAACATGCTCAACTTCTTACCAAAATTTGCAGAAAGTTAGAAAGTGGTGAAAATTTACGTATTCTGATGGCATTTTCAATGGGCGTCGCAAAATGGCTCAATGGTGCCCCGAGACCCCTGGAACGTGTTCACATTGACCGGTCTTCACAAAAATATATATATATACAGGTGTATCATGACCAGACAAACAAAAAAGTCTTTAGGTGCAATTGGAAAAACACAACAGGAAGCCTGCTATCTTGCATTAAGTGGCCATATTCCACATTTTTTCTTTGATACACTTGTACCAGGGTTTTCATCAGATCAACTTCAAATTGAGATGAGTGTCATCACAACAAGATGGAGATAAAAACTGACTGACGGATTTTTTTTTAATCACACGGTGTGACCGTGGCGTGGCGTCAAAGTTTGATTACACGCCATTAAAACAGGATGTTCTGTAACGCGGAGATACATGGACCATGAATCCTTTGATTTCAGTCTTCCTAGATCAAAGGAAACTTTATGTCTTGCAAAGGTCACGTGTCTTTCTCTCTCAGAACTGGTTATTTTTGTTTTTTCAGACAAAAAGCATGCAACGCTTCAAAATGGATGTGCTCGTTGTGTTTTTTATTTCATTTCATGCAAAAAACAATGCTCCCAAGTTGCAGTCTGCGCTTTCTCAAGTAGGAGCAGCTTTTTTATGACAATCCACAGAGTCCCCTCATTAGGTGGTGAAGAGTGACGCTGGACAATAGTGTCTCGCCGTCCAATCACATCAGATCTACTTAAAGGACAGATCTCTCCACTCCTGGAGACATTTTTTTTGTTTTGATTGATGAGATGCTTCTCTGTATTCCAGGTGGATAATTGCATAACACATGAAGATTATAAATTCAGCCAGGGTGTAGAAACACAGGGTACATATATGGAAGCTGTAATTACATGTTTGGTAACATAGTTTTTCTAATGATAGAAGATTGATTGCAGTAAGAACCTGGATAAACAATCATGTGTCTGTAAACTGTAAAGGGTCCTCACCCTCTTCTGCTCCTCCTCAGCGTCTGCAAACAGCAGCCTCACATTGGCCTCCGACCCACTTGTCTAAGATCTCGGGGCCGTTGACGAGCCTCACATTTTTTATCCCAAGCCTGCTGCCTTTTACCCTGGCAATTGATGTCTTGCCACAGCCTGGGGGTCCGTAGAGCAGGACCCCCTTCACATGCGGTCCTCTAAAACTATTTTCACCCGGTCGCCCCGTTGTGGACGTGAAGTGATGAGTGAGCCTTGCTTTTCACATTTTAAAGACACCCATGTCAACTTCACCTTTTCTATCGCAAATCACATTAGATTTATATATAAAAAAACATCTCGGAGCCTGTAAATGTGATTATTGGACTGACGCACGGTGGTGCCTCAAGCTAACGTCAACATGCTAACATGCGCTCATAGCATGCTGATGCTTAGCAAATATAATTCACCATCTTCCTTTAGCATCTTAGCACCATCATCTGCTGAATAGTGCAGACCTGGCAACCCACCAGGTCAGCGAGAGCCCCTGTCAGGCCCCAAACCAGCAGAACAACGACTGCCATCACTGCAGCAGGTTCAGGAAACACAGCTAAAACCAAAGAGATGCTCTTTCTCACCACCTGCATGGACATTCTCATTAGAAGGATAAGTTTTTTTATCCCAATCCATAGAAGAGTTTTTTTCTGAGCATTTAGCAGAACCTGGTCCTGATGCTTCTGGAAACTGCCCAGCAGCTGTGGGGAGAGGGCAAAGAGAGAGGGGGCACTTAAACCTGTGAATTCATTAATTCAATTGGGAAATGCATTTAGAAATTGCACATTTAAAAGGATAAAAACTATAGAACTGTTGCCCGGTCTGAACAGCATCAGCAAGTGTTCAGCGTGGGCACGCGTCGGTGTGTGTTTTGCGCCTGCTTCTGTTTTGGTGTGTGCACAGTTTGTCTCGTTACCTCCAGAGCCTCCACCAGCTGCTCCCCACTGGAGATGTTGGGAATGTGGATGGTGGTGCTGAAAGCATCCAACATTCCCATTTCCTGGAGGACGTCTTTTCGGCTGGTGGTGCCAATTATGAGCAGTTTATGGCCCTGAAAGAGAAGCAAATTAATTTATAGATTATTCATTCATTCATACACTTCAGATGTTCTTTCGTCAGGGGTCGATGTAAACTGGATTATATGCCAGCAGAGTTACGTTCTTTACTGTCATGGACTCATGGAGTTCTTAGAAACCAAATACACTGTCGCACAGGAGAAGCACGTCTTAAACAGAAGAACAACTTCTTATACACAGAATCAGTTTGTGTTAAACTGCTGAACCTTGACTGAGGATGTGTGTGTTCATGTCCACGAGTTCTACCTTCCAGGAGCACGGAGACGAGGGGCGTGCGGTCACTGTTCATGGCTTGCTTCACGAGCAGCTGCCCGTCCTATCCATTGGTTCAATACTGATTAGAGTTATGTAATAACATGTCACAGCAGCTAAACTTGAATATACTGCATTTTCTGAAATGAAAAAGAATTTCTATATCAAACATGGTTGTTTTCGTGTTTACAATGAATTTCAATCTGTCAATCATTTCCGTGGCTCAACTCCTGGTGGTGTCCTTCCGTCAATTCCTTAAAGTTTCAGCTTTGCAACCATACTCCCCCCAGAACCCAAAGACTTTACAGACACCTCTTTCTGCCACCTGAGGACTAGCAACGCCTCAGAGGGTAGAAAACAAGAGTCTATTACCTTAGGAGGAGTTTTCTTGATCAACACCAGCAGAGCTTGTAACACCAGGTTGGAGAAAATTGGACCAATTGGTTCATAGTCTGATGACACATATTAACAATAAATCATTATCTTCCACCTGGACAAGATAAAATACTGTAGATGTTATTGGCAGCAGAATATGAAATGTGTTTTTTCACTTACCCAACAAGCGTTCGATGTTGTCCACGACCACACAGCACATCTGGCACCTATAGGCATCTCGGAAAATCTCTGATGGCTTGGCATTTGGCGATCTCTGATTATCCGATCATTTTGTCGGGGGAGATAAACATGATTGGAAACTCAGAGTTTTCAGCAATCTTGGCGGCCAGCGCCGTTTTGCCGCTGTTAGGTGGATCTGTGAATGATCAAATAAACTAGGACATACTGCAGTTCAGTTTGTGTTAAACTGCTGAACATTGACTGAGGACGTGTGTGCTCATGTCCACGTGTTCTACCGTCCAGGAGCACGGAGACGAGATCCTGCGGTCACTGTTCATGGTTTGCTTCACGAGCAGCTGCCCGTCCTTTCCACTGGTTCAATACTGATTATAGTTATGTAATAACATGTCACAGCAGCTTAACTTGAACATTTTCTGAAACGTGAAGTGATGAGTGAGCCACCCATGTCAACTTGACCTTTTCTATCTGAAACCGTATCACATTTATCATAACAAAACATCTCAGAGCCTGTAAATGTGACTTTTAAGATGTACTTGGCAGTAGAATGTGAAATGTGTTTTTACTATGGCTGTGAAATGATTACAAATTTTAATCAAATTAATCACAGGTTTCTGTGGATTAATCATGATTAATCACATATTACCGATTTTCACGGTATATTTTTGTGAGAACAAAAAGATTCATGACAAAAGACAGATATATACATTTAACATGTATTCTTTTTTTATTCATAAAAAAACAAGCAGTGGTGCTGCAACTCAGCAGTACTTTAGCAGTTCTCTTTTCTATTCCATATGGAACATTAATATAATCTTCATCTTAAAGCAGAATTCGGGCTTCTTAGCCATTGTAAAGTTGAACTAGAAAATTCCTCCTGCCGAGAAATTTCGAATGGGTCCCTTCTGCGGCCGGGTTGGAAAGTGACTTTTTTTTTTTCTGGGGGAAGAGAGTTATTCTGAAGAGCACATTTGATTTATATTTAAAACAATATAAATAATGTTGTATATTAAGGAGAAATTAATCCAAACAGAGAAAAAGGAATGATTTCTCCTCCCCAAATATATATAGGCCTAGTTATATCATTTACATAGGCTGACTGTTCTTCATGCGAGGTGGGGTGGCTCTTAAAAGAGCCGTTTTGTGGTCCTTACAAGGACCGTTACAGCTCGACCAGGGCAGAGCGGATGTTCTCCAGGAGCAGACGGTTGCCTGCTGCAGAGAGATGAACCCCATCACTGCAAAGGTGACGCAGGGTAATAGCTACGTGCTCGATAGAGTGCTGCCCCAGATCCTACATGAACCCGTGCAGGCTGCTTTTAAGCCACCGTTGGGTTCTGTCAATAGCGTACCCACTGGCCGCTCGCTGTCCCCGCCACCATCTTTGCGGGAGGATGTCGGAGAACACCAGCCGAGTGCTAGGCAAGAGAGCCGCGACCTGCCTGATGTTGTCCTTCATCAATAGCATAAGCTCCCGCCTCCCCCCACCGCGGGAGCAAATGCTATTCCCTCCAAGATGGATAACGAGGACGTCTGGGGCAACAGCACGCTGCGCCCGCTGCTGCCACAGGAAGGGAAGAAGGTCTTCCCACCGCCGACCTCCTCTCCCGAACCAGGACACCTGCAGACACGGTGCTAGGTTCGGGTCCCTCTGCTCGCGCTGGATATGAGCCCAGAGCCGCGAGATGATCGAGCTTCCTGCTATCCAAACGGTAGTCCGTGCAGCCATGGTGAATACAGACCTCAGCCATTAACCCTGTTATTTATATATCCCGGTGGAAGCGTCAACCTGCCGCGCAAATGTGTCTTATTTATAAATATGTAGACTCCAGTGATTGGTGGATTCGATTCACTCCCAGTGATGGTACCTCTATGACAGCAGCGATGTCTTCTCTCGCTCCCTCTTGCTCCGAGTGTCAAATGTTCACTGACTCCTCCGCCTCCATTAACAGTAGTGCTACATGTAATAAATGCAGTGTGTTGGTAGCGATGGAAGCGAGAGGCTTGGCGACCTAGAAGCTCGGCTCCGCAGCTTAGAACCTCCGTTAGCTTTAGTTAGCCGGCCCCCGCTAGCCGCGGAGTCACCTAGCTTAGCACGTAGCTTAGCAACAACTAGCAGCCCCTCGTCTTGTCCCGTGCAGCCGGGAGCCCAGGGAATATGGGCTATACAAATACATTTTGATTGATTGAATGCAAAGCCCCTTTGGGGAATCACTTATCATTTAGTGATGTTGGTGTGAATGTTTACTTACACTTACTCTGTAAGGCTTGTCCTTAATAGCCCTGGATATATTTGTTTGCAAGGTTTGTATGTTGTAGCTATAATCCTGAATTCTTTGGAACTATTTTCCTTCCTCAATGACCTTTTGTAGGTCAGGTTTTTTATATTATAAATTATATATGCATGAACTGAATTGATGTGCATGGAATGAATTAATTTGTCTGAACAGAAATAATGTTAATGAGCTGAAATTAACTGAGAAATATTTATTTTTGTTGAACCTTTGTATTACTGCTTTTTTGTTAAGTACAAATACAAATTATATTTAAAAGCTACCTTTGTCTCCTGTATCTTGACATTCATACATTGAGCTCCAACAAAACCTAGTAGTGCGCAATCCAGTGTTTCCCCTAGGTTTACAGCTTTGGGGGGGGGGGGCGCCACGGTGGCGGCAGAGCGTCACGGGGGGGGGACACAAAAACTTAAAGGAATCGTGATGTTAATGTGTTTCTTTTAATGATTTTGAACTTTACATTGGATTTCTAACCGGCGCTGACAGGCTATTCTGTGATGCTCAGACGTCATGTGTTTGTCCAGGTTGTCCTTTCTGTAGGACTGGCAGGGAGACTCTAAATGGCCGGGTCTGGTTTCCTCTCACAACTGGCTGTTTATGCTGTCTATGTATTCAACAGAACATTCCTAAAACCAAAAAGAAAACTGAAATAATCCCCTATTCATTCTCTATGAACTGTAATTTATCAATCTATCTATTAATTTATGCATGCATGTATATATGTATGTATGTAATGTATGTATTTACTGACTTCCATATGTAACCTGGATTGCCGGAATCCGGAAACATTTTTGGATCGGTACTTATGTTTATCGCGTTTACACGAAGCCTTGTCACGAAAACACGGAAACGCTCCGCACTTGAGGTCATCCTTTGTTGTCTGTAGTAGTAGGTGTTCACCCAGCGCTGTAGCCAAGTTCAATATAATGTCAAAAGACTGATCCAGTGATTGAAGAAGAAAAATAACGTTTGTCAACATTATTTGTTTAATAATAAAAGATTGATTGAAGTAAAAACCTGTATAAACACTGATGTGACTGTAAACTGTAAAGGGTCCTCACCCTCTTCTGCTCCTCCTCAGCGTCTGCAAACAGCAGCCGCACATTGGCCTCAGACTCCCCAACATATTTGTTGAGGATCTCGGGGCCGTTGGCTATTACACTTTACGTGCCTGGCCTTCAGCAATTTGCCAATAACCCTGGCAATGGTTGTTTTACCACAGCCTGGGGGTCCGTAGAGCAGGACTCCCTTCACATGGTTAATGCCTGGAGACAGACGAACAAGGGAGAGACACTGATCACCGGGGCAGCAAATGTTTCTACTCATCATAAAGCTCCAGCAGTTCTGAAGCAGGACTGAACTTGAAAACTTGTTTCCACTGGTTCAATACTAGTTATAGTTATGTAATAACATGTCACAGCAGCTTAACTTGAACATTTTCTGAAATGAAAAAGAAAATCTATATCACACATGGTTGTTTTCCTGTTTACAATGAATTTCAATCTGTCAATCCTTTCCGTGGTTCAACTCCTGGTGGTGCCTTTCCGTCAATTCCTTTAACTTTCAGCTTTGCAACCATACTCCCCCAGAACCCGAAGACTTTGGTTTTGCTTCTGTTGAGATATCTATGTTTTGTTCTCTATCTTATGACTATATTTTACCTACATTTATATCCTGTGAATCAATATTAGCTGTATAGTCTGTAGAATCAACAATACAACTGTTTCTTTTAATTGGAGTGATGTATAACTTCTTGACTCAGATGCAGGGTCAGACACAGAGCACAACCACACAGAGCACATGAGAGAGGACGTGCCAGAACTAACACAATGAACTATTTCATGAAATATTATGAGAAAAAGATATGAAAACCTCCTCTAAGTCTAATCTGCTGTGTCTCTCCACTGTGAGAGACTCCCTGTTTGATAAGGGCACAGTGGTGGGACACCTGGTGGAGTGGACTTTCTCTCAACAGTGATATGCTTGCAAAAAACTGCACTTTGAGGAAACAGTATACATCTGGCCAATTGCTTATTTCCATCAAAGAAAATAACCACCTCTGTGTTGCACCCTGTGTCTTGATAAATACTGTGGACTTAAGGCAAATTTATGCTTGTAAGTATTTTTTAAAACGGATAGATAAGACCGCCCTATCCGTCGTGGAACGCCCTCTCCGTTCGCCTCGGACAGCTTTTCGTACACCTCTGATTTTTCTAACTATCCGTCTTCATGTCAGAGACCCCACGGACAGCTCTTGGCTGTGATTGGTCCGCGGACGACATCATTTCCGTACAACGTCATTTCTGTTTGACGTCATTTCCGGACCTCAAACTTCCTGTTTACTTCCCTGTAGCATCAAACCCAAACACAACTACGATTCTACGATTAATGTGACGTGTGTGTTAAGCCAGCGGAGTTGTCCGGCTGACGGTGGCTCGTTAGAGCACTGACGGCATGTGTGCACGGTCACATACGGTTAGAACGAGCTTTCAAAACGGCGCTAGCGGGCTAGCCACCATGCTAACTGCGGTGATAACAGTGCAAGAACCCGCCGTCACGACTTTAATTCCACTTCTATCATGACAATGTTTCTATAATACCGCCAGGTTAGAAGCAAACACTGGGTAATAGTTAGTGTCGGGAGTCCCTGCTGTCACGCCCAGTATATCAATATATAAGCTATGTACGCACTTTGTGTAAGCGCCATTTTTCCCTGAGCAGCTTACTGCGTATGATTAGTGGTCCATGCATGACCATTTGCTGGACACCGCAATTTTCCTGACCTGTGACCTCTGAATAAACCTTCTAAATTTTACCTTGAGAACGACGACTCCTGCCTTTGATTTCCACCCGCAACAAGATGAAAGGTTGTTGACCGATTCGGACGAGTAAGAAACACATTTCCATGTGTCCTTGAGTTTGTTGTTCACAGTGACCGGTCTGATAAATCAGGTGAGGAGGAACCCTTTTCATAAAATCCTCTGTATTGAAGACTCTAAAAAACTGTGAATAATCAACGAAACAGACACGTAGTCAAAACCAAATTTATAAGATCAACTAAAAGCATTGTAAAGTGTTCAAAGGTTTCTTGAATGGTCGATTCTTCGGTTAAAGTCCGATAGTAAATGGTCAATTCTTGGGTTAAAGTCAGATAGTTAATGTTTGATTCTTCGGTTAAAGTCCGATAGTTAATGGTCGATTCTTCGGTTAAAGTCCGATAGTTAATGGTCAATTCTTGGGTTAAAGTCCGATAGTTAATGGTCGATTCTTTGGTTAAAGTCCGATAGTTAATGGTCGATTCTTCGGTTAAAGTCCGATAGTTAATGGTCGATTCTTCGGTTAAAGTCCGATAGTTAATGGTCGATTCTTCGGTTAAAGTCCGATAGTTAATGGTCGATTCTTCGGTTAAAGTCCAATAGTTAATGGTCGATTCTTGGGTTAAAGTCCGAAGTGAATGGTCAATTCTACGGTTAAAGTCCGTGTGTATGGGAAAAGAAATGTTTGGGTGGGTCCTGTAAATTGTCGGTATATTACCAACACAAAGAGTGTAAGACAGGGGTCTTCAACGTTTTTCAGGCCAAGGACCCCCAAACAGGTGGAGATGGAGCAGGGACCCCCTACTATATATATTGTATAAAATTGTGTTTTATATTAAATTGGGCCTAGTGCCATGTATAAACATAACTACCCTGATATTGTGCATTCAATACTAAGCTATTCAAATATTACACGGGTTCATATATTCATGTTTTTAATTTAAAAATTTAAAAATTAAAGATAATTTGAAAAAAATGAAAAAACGATAGCATACTCAAGGTTTTTAGGAAATTCTTTTTTTTATCTGACATACTTCTTGAACTTACAGCTGTAGGGATTTGAAATTAAAAATACATCTATAAAAGTCTAGATATAAATATCCAATATATTGACAAAATATACTTAAACAAGGTGACATTGATTCATGCCTTTCATAAAAAAAAATTAAAAAAATGGACTCACAGCTTGTTACCTGAAAAGGTCATACATGAATAATTTATTTTTGGAACATAATTGACATTTTGGAACACAGACACTAACAGACCACAAATATAATAGCTTTTATGGACATCTTGAATTTTTTTTCAACATAATCATAATATTTCCTCAAACTTGATTACTTGCTATCCAACAAAGAACTCGAAAACAGGGGTTTCAGTGACCTTCAATTTGGGTTTCCTGAATCTTCAACTGCACAGGAGTTGATGACTGGGGTTTCAGGCATGTCTTCAACTGGGGTCTCTGGAATCTCCTCCTCTCCTCCTGGTGGAAGAGGAGTCTCTTCAACCTGAGCTTCCAGAATCGCCCACCATCCTCCTCCCTCTTCAACCGGGGTTTCTGGAATCTACTCCTCCACTCCTCTGGGTGGAAGAGGACTCTCTTTAACCTGAGCTTCCAGAATCTCCCCCCTTCCTACTTCCTCTTCAAACAGGGTTTCTGGAATCTCCTCCTTCACTCCTTCCTCTTCAACCGGGGTTTCTGGAATCTCCTCCTCCACTCCTCTGGGTGGAAGAGGAGTCTCTTCAACCAGGGTTTTCACAATCTGCCCCCTTCCTACTTCCTCTTCAACCAGGGTTTCTGGAATCTCCTCTCTTCCTCCTAGGGGTGGAAGACGACTCTTCTTAAAAGTTGACTTCAACTTTTGTGCTCTTCCTCCAACCTTCTGAATTTTGCCTTTCTTTTGTTTAAATAGAAGTTTTCAAAAGATCTCTTCATCCGTTCCACTGACACAAAACACTTCGAAGGTGAAACTACCACAAGATGTGACATCCTTTTTTGGACTGAACAGTCGGTTGAGAAGTCCAACTTCTTATTGGACTTTTGACTTGAAGGAGCTGGAAAAGATGGGGGCTCATCCTCTGATGATTCGTCCTCAGGTTCAGAAATCCCATAAAGCCTCTTGTTTCTTCTATTCATCAATGTCAACTTCTCGTCAGAGGACAATGATGAGCTTGACTCAGGTGCTTCATCAAAGATGACTTCCTCATCATCTGAGCTTGTCTCCGGTGTATCCTCAGATTTGTCATCTGGTAAGGCTAAGGAGTCATCAGTGTCATTGTTAACTTGCGAGGATTTAGCAAAAGCCTCCTTGAGGGCTTTCATCCTCAGTTTTCTGGTTTGGTATGCAATTTCTTTGTCTGGCAGAGCTACATATAATTTTTCTGCTGTAGTGGGGTCTTGGCACATCGCATGAGCCACCTCCTTCCTCTCCTTCTCAGTGAGGTGATTCTTGGCCTGTGAACCCAAATGAAGAAATATGTGTAACATAATCTGAAATTCCAAATTCCCACCTACGACATACAGATTCAGATCAAACAGATGGAAATCTGGAAATTATCGATGAAATTGTGAAATACTTGGCTATACTTCAGGCACTCCTAACACGTATCACTTTCCTGAGTACTTACACGGAGACGAGAGGCTTGCGTTCACAGTTCATGGTTTGCTTCACGAGCAACTGCCCGTCCTTTCCACTAGTTCAATACTGATTATAGTTATGTTATAACATGTCACAGCAGCTAAACTTGAATATACTGCATTTTCTGAAATGAAAAAGAAAATCTATATCAAACATGGTTGTTTTCCTGTTTACAATGAATTTCAATATCAATCTTTTCCGTGGCTCAACTCCTGGTGGTGCCCTTCCGTCAATTCCTTAAAGTTTCAGCTTTGCAATCACACTCCCCCCAGAACCCAAAGACTTTACAGACACCTCTTTCTGTCACCTGAGGACTAGCAACGCCACAGAGGGTAGAAAATAAGAGTCTATTACCTTAGGAGGAGTTTTCTTGACCAGCAGCCGCAGAGCTTGCAACACAAGGTTGGAGAATTGAGGACCGAGTGGGACATAGTCTGATGACACATATTAACAATAAATCATTACCTTCCTATTACTATTTTAATCAAATTAATCACAGGTTTCTGTGGATTAATCATGATTAATCACATATTACCGATTTTCACAGTATATTTTTGTGAGAACAAAAAGATTCATGACAAAAGACGGATATATACATTTAACATGTATTCTTTTTTTATTCATAAAAAAACAAACAGTGGTGCTGCAACTCAGCAGTACTTTAGCAGTTCTCTTTTCTATTCCATATGGAACATTAATATAATCTTCATCTTAAAAAAGAATTCGGGCTTCTTAGCCATTGTAAGGTTGAATAAAACAGCAGCTGAGGATTCTGAACGTTAGATATTGCCTTACTGTCTGGACTGGGCAGCCCTAACCAGACCCTCCAGTTTGGCAGCGGTGAAGTGGTTCGTCTTCGCGACCAGATCCTCAACATTCACGTCCTCCAGCATGTTGTTCTTTAACATCAGTGCTAGGTGGATGTTGAGGATCTCTCTTCGGCCCTTTTCATCCGGTAACCTTGACAGAAAACGATAATGGAAGTTTAATTGTAAATTGTACTTGAATTGGTGCATTAGGTCATTGTTGTTGCCTGTCTAGATTATAGACTGTAAATAAAGATGGATGTTGAATCCTCCTGTTGTACATCAAAGAAAAAATATACCAATACAAGTGCTGCCATCTTGAAATTGTGGTTCTTTTCTCACCAATCTCTATTTGCACCTCTAAACGGCCTGGTCTTAAAAAGGCCTTGTCCATTTTATCCATCCTGTTGGTCATCCCTGAGGCAGGAGCAGATGGACAGATCGGGAAAAAGAAGGGAAAGCAGAGGGGAGAAGACGAATGAGACAGAGGAGATAAGTGCACATGACATCAGAGAGTCTTTGTGTGTGTGTTTGTTGAGCACCTATGACCAGGATGTTGTTGAGCTGCTCCACTCCGTCCATCTTGGCCAGCAGCTGGTTGACCACCCCTTGTCTTGCCTCGCTGTTGCTGCTGACCATGCTGCGCTTCCTGCAGATCGCATCGATCTCATCGAAGATGATGAGGTAGAGGTCGCTGCTTGCACCGAGCTGCTCAGCAGAGAGACGAGGATGATAAAGATAATAGTGACTATATGCAACATGAAAACATGTGTTTACAGCAGCCACAGAGCTTGAAGCATGACTGTTGACATTGATGACTGATGACCCAACAAGCCCTCAATGTCGTCCATCACAATACAGCACAGCTGGGATCTGTAGGCATCTCGAAATATCTCTTACAGGAAAATAAAAGTTCAATCAGGTCTAAATCAAACCAACACAACTGGAATTATGTATCATCAGGACGCACAAAAAGTAATGGTTTTAGTAAAGATTTGTTAGTTATGATTCCAAAGCTGTTTCTATAAAAAAAAAACAACGTACGTAAGATATTTGTCTTTGTGGCCTTTTCACGACTCCCATATTTAAAAAAAAACCTGAACTTTTCTAGACATTTGTTTCAGGACTTTCAGGAGAACATTTGAAAAATATCCAGGTGTCAAGTGTTACCTCTTCCATGGCTTGGCATTTTCTGATCTCTGAGTATCAGATCATGTTGTCGGGGGAAATAAACATGATCGGAAACTCCGAGTATTCCGCAATCTTAGCTTCCAGCACTGTTTTACCGCTGTTCGGTGTACGTGTGAATGATCAAATAGAACAGGACATACTGCAGTTCAGTTTGTGTTAAACAGCTGAACATTGACTGACGATGTGTGTGCTCATGTCCACGTGTTCTACCTTCCAGGAGCACGGAGACGAGGGCCGTGTGTTTGCCAGATGATACCATTCATGATATGTCCGCCAAAGTCCTCCTGGTTGGTACCAAACGCCTGGAGGAGAGGAAGACGTGTTGTTAATTTAAGTTTTCCTCGGGGCCATTGACAATCTTTGGCTCTCGGATTTTGAGCATCTTGCCAATCTTTCTTAAGCTAAACCTAGAAAAATTTAAACTGTGGCCGAATTCGCCCGTACAGATATTAACAGGTTGCTTTTGTTTGTCCGGTTCTTTTTCCTCACTCAATAACCCCCCCCCTCAAAAGAAACTTTCAATGCGTAATCTCAGAGTAGCCAGCAGCTACGTGCCAACTTTGACTTATTTTCCATTCTAACTTCTGTTAGCAAGTAAACAAAGCAGCTCTCTGGATATCAAAATGGTGGCTGCACTCTGAACTTTAGATTGACAGCTCATTCGACCCAATTGGAGAAGGCATGGGTTGTCCACAGCCTACAATAGCCAATGAGACCCCTCGTTGACAGACAGTGCGCGCCCCTCTTCTTACGTGTAAAGGCTGAGCCAATTGCAACCGATTGTTCTGATGACTGGCGTATCGTTTAGCCAATGAAATTCCCTAAATAATGATGTGCTGTTTGACGGGGGTAAAAAAAGTTGACACCACGCAAATCACTGCGCAATAGAGTCCAGCTGGTCCCAGAGCACCGTGCGTCAGTGTTCCGTCCCCGTCGTGACTGTTAGATGTTGCTAAAATATATGAAAGATGTTTATTTGTATAAATTTGAAACCATATGACCAGTTTTGTCTCCTTTATATAAAAGTATGATTTTGAGTGTAAAATTTGCCTTTTTAGCCTGGTTGGTTACCATGTTTACACAGGGTCCTTTGGAGTCTCCAAATGGCCTTTGTGGAAACGCTTAGACATGCGCTTAGGAAAAAATCTTGTCAAATATTAATTTTCTGTGGTATTGTTATCAAATTTAAACTTGGACTAGTCAAGCTTCATGCTAGGGTCCCATTGTGTTTTCCATTTCATAAGTCCCAGCTAGAGTCATCTGCAGGCTTCTGTTTACCAAAAATATTCAGGCGAAAATAAAAACCTTCTACCTCACTGTGTGCCAACTGCTATTACTCAATGCCAATAGCACTAAGAGTGATTCTGACTGTTGGGGGGGAAAGATCAGAATCTTACCTTTTAAAAGAGACCAATATTATGCATGTACTCCAAATGGTTCAAGAACAGCTTTCAATATAATTTGGGTGTCCTCAAATAGGCGTTTTAGGCAAATTTCACCCGCCTCTTTAAACTCACTTGTAGCTAACACCATTGCTGCCATTAGGTAGCTAGCTTGGTGGCTATTTGCCTTGCACACACAAAATAAATGTATGATTTATTTACAAAAATCTGCTCCGCACTCAAGGTCATCCTTTGTTGTCTGTAGTAGTAGGTGTTCACCCAGCGCTGTAGCCAAGTTCAATATAATGTCAAAAGACTGATCCAGTGATTGAGGAAGAAAAATAACGTTTGTAAACATTATTTGTTTAATAATAAAAGATCGATTGAATAAAACCTGTATAAACACTCACGTGACTGTAAACTGTAAAGGGTCCTCACCCTCTTCTGCTCCTCCTCAGCGTCTGCAAACAGCAGCCGCACATTGGCCTCAGACTCCCCAATGTATTTGTTGAGGATCTTGGGGCCGTTGGCTGTTACACTTTGCGTGCCTGGCTTTCAGCATTTTGCCAATAACCCTGGCAATGGTTGTTTTACCACAGCCTTCACATGGTTAATGCCTGGAGACAGACGATGAAGGTTGAGACACTGATCACCGGGGCAGCAAATGTTTCTACTCATCATAAAACTCAAGCAGTTCTGAAGCAGGACTGAACTTGAAAACTTGTTTCCACTGGTTCAATACTGGTTATAGTTAAGTAGTAACATGTCACAGCAGCTTAACTTTTTTTCTTTCATTTTCTGAAATGAAAAACAAAATCTATATCACACATGGTTGTTTTCCTGTTTACAATGAATTTCAATATGTCAATCCTTTCCGTGGCTCAACTCCTGGTGGTGCCCTTCCGTCAATTCCTTTAAGTTTTGTAAGGGAAATATAACAGCTGACCATAATAATCATGTTTATTTCCCCTTTTGATTGATCATGATTGAATCTCTGTGTCACAATGTAACCTTTATCACGCTGCCTCTTGTACTACTGAATGTGTATTGGCCTGATTACCATAGCCACTGTTTATATCCTGTGAATCAATATTAGCTGTATAGTCTATAGAATCAACAATACTACAACTGTTTCTTTTTTTTGGGGTGATGTATAACTTCTTGACTCAGATGCAGGGTCAGACACAGAGCACAACCACACAGAGCACATGAGAGTGTCCCGCAGTTAATGGTCGATTCTTCGGTTAAAAGTCCGATAGTTAATGGTCGATTCTTCGGTTAAAGTCCGATAGTTAATGGTCAATTCTTGGGTTAAAGTCCGAAGTGAATGGTCAATTCTACGGTTAAAGTCCGTGTGTATGGGAAAAGAAATATACTTATGACCATGTGATATTTCAGTTTTTCTTTTTTAATAAATTTGCAAAAATTTCTACATTTATGTTTTTTTCTGTCAAGATGGGGTGCTGAGTGTACATTGATGAGAAATAAAATGAACTTTTTAGATTTTAGCAAATGGCTGCAATGAAACAGAGTGAAAAATTTAAAGGGGTCTGAATACTTTCCGTACCGACTGTATGTTAAAATTAAAAACATGAATATATGAACCCGTGTAATATTTGAATAGCTTAGTATTGAATGCACAATATGAGGGTAGTTATGTTTATACATGGCACTAGGCCCAATTTAATATAAAACACAATTTTATACAATATATATAGTAGGGGTTTGGGGGTCCTTGGCCTGAAAAACGTTGAAGACCCCTGGCCTAGTGCATCCCACATTTTTCAACATAAAATTTTAATATAACATGATAGTTATAATGGCCTTTAGTAAACTGTTTTTTTTTGGAGGAGGTGGGGTAGTCCACTAAAGGCCCCTGAGACGCGGCTGAAGAGTTTGTCCTTAATGGAAAAAAAATTCCCCTTACATTACTTTTACTTTTATACTTTAAGTAGTTTTGAAACCAGTACTTTTACACTTTTACTTAAGTAAAAAGCTTGAGTTGATACTTCAATTTCTACAAAAGTATTTTTAAACCCTAGTGTCTATACTTCTACTTGAGTAATAAATGTGAATACTTTTGACACCTCTGGTGGTTGTTTTTTTCTGTCAAGATGGGGTGCTGAGTGTACATTAATGTGAAATAAAATGAACTTTTTTGATTTTTGCAAATTGCTGCAATGAAACAAAGAGTGAAATATTTAAAGGAATACTTTCCGTACCCACTGTACATCTTGCATACAACACTGAGCTATTCAAGTAATTAACTATTAGCTATTCAACACAGATTAATGTTTTTATTTTTAACATACATGTAGAAGAGACAGTGAATCCTCAAGCTATCTGTGGATGGCAATCATACTCCCACATTAGTGAGATGTCGAACCCTGCTGGGTAGCAAACAAGTTATCTAATCTTGGATGGATGGAGGTTGTTAGGCAGAGGGTCAAATCAGCCTCACAATATGTTGGATGCATGTTAATGTGTATTGAAAAACATTTAAATTCGTGAAATAAAAAAATTATAAAATGTAAAAAAAATTGTCTAATCAACCAAAGATTCCGCGACCCCCCTGCAGTACCTCCGCGGAACCCCTAGTGGTCGCGGACCCCCTGTTGAAGACCTCTGGTGTAAGACAATTACAGTCCTGTATTGAGGGTTGGAATAGATATTGGCAGAATATTAATAGATTGTGGAAAAGTGTGCATTTTGGTTGTGTTAAACACCCAGAGAACGGGCGCTACTGAAACTATTTCTGTAGTAGAAGCTTCCTGTTCTGACCAAGTACACATGGCAATGCGTCCTCCCCATCTAAGTTCTGCCAACAGTATTTGAATAAATTTGAGAAAACAGTAGTTAATAAAGCAAGCATAATGACAACTATTGCAACATTTCAGGAGGTGATTCATTTGGCTATTTTAAAAGAAATACAACACAGTGTGGATCGGGATAAGTCTAAGAAAGAGGCAAATAAACGCATCCATAAATGGATCACTCAAAAGTGGATGATTCCATTCGAATCAACTGCAGATCCCATCCCTGCATTTACCGCCAGACTGGCTCTGTTAAATGGGAGGATCCTGGACGTCTCGGGTAAAATAGAAAACTGTGGATTTAAGAAAAAACGGTTGAAGAAAAAACTGAGGCGCGTCCATAAACAGAAGCTTGAACTGGCGGAATTTGCAACAATCGTGTGTTCAATCATAGGCTCAGACAAAAGACAAAACAAGCATACATCACTTTATACAGACTAATAGATCTGTTCAGGTCAAAAACACTCTTTTCTCTTTTCAGATCATATAAATATTTCACCTTTGCATCTAAGACATCAAAAGAATCTAACACCACTGACACTGGACATTAAAGCAAACTTACATCAAATAATTATTTGCTTAATGAATCCTTTGAAGTGTTGTTTTATATAAAGCCTTGATATAAAAGTGTTGTTTTATATAAAGTAGGTCTTAAGGTTGAATATCCAAATGAGTCAGGAGCCTCTACTTTTAGACCTTCATTTATTTCATCTCTTGTTATTTTGTGCTCAAACCAGGATGTAAACATTGTAAATAACACTCAAGCATATTATTTAATTCAGATGTGAGCTTCCTCACAGCTTCCTGATTACCCCCCAGTCACAGTTTGTTGTCTGCAGGCCATCAGACGACAGGAACCTTCTCTGCTCTGTCAGCTCCACCTGGAAACTTCAAATCAAACACTTCATCCTCACACTGCAAACTGATACAGGCTCTGTCACTCAACACCAGGAGCCTTTTAAACATCCATTAAGTGAGAGTCAAGATGATGAGGTGAAAAAAACACTGGAATTCACTGAATGAAATGTTTCCTGTGTTGTGATGACCGTTCATAGAGGAAGAGAGAGGAGAGTGTTCCAGGCATAATCCCACTGATGAAATCATACTGTGGCCAAGGCGACAGGGATACATGGTAACTTTAATTCAATTCTTTAATTGAATACATTTTAAGCCTTCCCCTATAGAAACTTATAGTTTCACTTTCTATTTACGTCACACGAGCGTTGAGAGGCCGACGCCTGAGGTGGATGTAAAAGTGAATTCATGGTCCACTGGTTAAAATTTGACGCATGTGATGCACAATAATTCATGTGCAGTACAACAGTAGGTTTCTGAGGAGCAGACACATGCATCACTGCTCACATTATTCTTCAATAAGGTGAATATAAAGATTCTGTAGCAGCAAACGGTCGTAAAATCTAAATATATATTTGCTGTGTTTTTTAAACCTCAGCTACAACTAAAAAACTCAGCTGTCTTTCTCCACTAGAGGGCAGCAAATGGTCGTTGTCGACATTAATCTGAAACGACATCCAGCCGCTATAAATAGGAATAAAGAAAAGAGAGAGACCATCAGTCGTCTGCTCTCGTCTTTTTGTCCAGAGGCAGTGAGAAAACTGGCTCATTATGCAGATCTACGACCTCATGCAAATAACACTATTTCTTTTTCCTTTACTGTTTGCTTTCTATGAATGAGTTCTGACTTTGTGCAACACTAAACTCGTGACCCATAAATGTCATCACTTGTACAGTGAGCTGAATATATGACTCTCAAGTACAGACGGGGGGGGGGGCAAGTGTGTTTCTGTTCACTCATAAAACGACGAAAAGAAGTTTACTGCAGAGACGTATTTATTCAGATGTGTCCACAGCAGCTTGTGTTTTAAGCTGTTAAATATGCAAACGGAAGGAGAAGATTTAGAGGTACAGCACGTGTGCACAACTTTATATACAGTCTGTGGTGCAGTGGAATAAACCATTCATATGAAACTGGGCTCAAACTGGTCTTATCTATATTAAAGTTTAATGAGCAGCAAAAGGAAAAACACAGTTTCTCTCTGAGATGATTTCTAGTGCAGTTTATTTAATTCAGAGTCCAATGCAAGTATCAGCCGGACTATTGATGAGGTTTCATTTTAACTTTGCAGAACCTTTACTTCAGCCCCTGTGTCAGTCTACATTTTTTTCCCCAAGCCTCATATGTGTTTATTGTGGCCTTTGACCCTTGACCTCTGAAATTTATTCATTACTTTTTGACAAAGTGACAACTAGTCAATATTTTAGGAATATCTCTGAAGGTCAGATGTGAGATTTCATGTTCAAGGGTTCAAACTCTCCCTCAAGGTGATCCTGAGATTTTCACAAGAACAAAGACATATTTGGTAAGGTCACAACGACCTTGAACTTTGACCTTTGACCAACAACATCGAATCAGTTCATCCTTGAGTTCGACTGAATGTCTGAACCACATTTGAAGACATTTCCTCTTGGTGTTCTCGAGGTATCGTGTTCATAAGAGAACCAAAGATTGACAACCTGAAACAGACGATGTCTCCGGCCTCTCGCTAAGAGGAAAGAAAACTGATCTCTCCTTTATACTTATGATCCCAGATTTGAAAGATAAACGTTCATCTAATGGCTGTTTGTTATTTTTCTCTTTCTTCTCTGAGAAAAACACAATCACGTGTCAGCCACACAGCCGACATCCGTCAGAGTGGGAGACTCCCCCTCCTGAATGAGCCCTCAGCCGGCAGGAGAACATGTGGCGGTGCCATCTTCTCAGCTTGAGGCTCTGAAATATGCATGCCCCATGTTGTGCGGCTCCAACTGCGTGCGCTCTGTTTTCCTGTGGAAAAGCGTCCGTCCGCTCGGCAGCCGACCTGCTGGGACACCGACACAGTTCGACCTGATAATAACGAGCCCGGTCATGAGAGCCGCTCGCTTCGTGTACGAGGGAAGACGAGAGGTGTCGCAGTTCGGAGGAGGGGTCGACTATAAATAGAGCCAAACAAGAATTAGATCAATTACTTATGAGCTCTGGCTGCCCTGAGGGGTCTTTGAACTAACTGGGAAATCCAAGGGCAGAGCTGATGACAGGAGACAGTGGCCCCTCCGAGCGGCGGCGGCGCTGTCAGTGAAATGCATTGTGGGGCCTCCAGAGAGCGCCTGGGGCCCCTCTTAAGGTCAGTGTGCTGCTTTGAGAGTCTGCTCCGGCAAATGCAGGCAAATTATTTATGCCATTTCGACTCTTTAACGGAGGAGATGGTGAAAACAGAAATGGGGTTTGAAAGCACATTTCAAATCTGTTCTCCAAGAAGCTGAATTGCGTCACTACCATTAGCATTTAAATCAGTTTTGTTCTTCTTCTCTCTTCTCTCCTGTGGCCGAGGTTATCTCCGCGTGGAGCGTTCACTTTGTCCAGTTCATGAAAATTATCATCGACAAAATCAGGCTTAAATTGATAAAATATATCATCAGTTGTTGGCGCTTTTAATAGAGAGGAGGTGGAATTCTGTACGAAACAAAACACACACTTCAACATACCTGATGAAGCACATGAGGCTTTTTCATTTCCTTTAAGATTAAGATTAAGATACATTTATTTGTCCCAAACACATGCACAGACATGCACAAGCACACTCATGCAATTGTAGGGAAATTTAACCTCTGCTTTTAACCCATCTGGTGCAGGACACACAGAGCAGTGAGCAGCCATGTACGGCGCCCGGGGAGCAGATGTTGGGGGAGTAAGGTGCCTTGCTCAGGGGCACTAGACAGGGTAGGGAGAATACTCTTGGATTTTTGGACAGATCAATCCAGGTTCGTCTTTTTGTTGTTTCTCCGTGGAGTCGAACCAGATACGAACCAGAGACCTTTTCTGCCCATAGTCCAAGTTTCTGCCACTAGTCCACCACCTCTCCTCTCTTAATAACAGCAAACGTTTAATCTTTTATGTCGCTATCTTTCCTTCTTTTTTTTATGCCCCAGAAAACACTGGTCCTGTGGGTTGGGACGTGCAGCCTGTGGACTTCCTGAGGGGTGAAACTCAGGGCACCAAATCCCCAGCAACCGCTCGCTGCTGCTCATTTGGCTTTTTCCTGTGATGAGCGCCTAGTCGTGTGTTTAAACTCCACCCATCATTTTGAATCGATTCAGAGGTTGTGACACCTGATTCTGGGGGAAAATGTTACTTTGAAAAGTGACTCTGTGTCCATCAGTGGGTTGAGATCATCAAACCACTGATGGTCAAGCTGTTGCAAAGCTAATGTGGGATAATGGATCCTTGTCCACATCCATATGTTCCTGGGAAGTAAAAGATTTTAAGTGTCGTAAACACACTGTGGTTTAAAGCTGCTCAGAAACTGGTTTCAAATATCATGTTTTTCTTTGTAACGTTGAATATTCATAACAAAATAATCAATGATTAAAATGTTAGTCTTGAAAAAGGCGTCCTTAGATATTATTTATCATGAGTTAACCATGGCAGCTGTCGACAGTCTGATTTACAGCACGGACAAGCTGTATCTCGATTTCCCCCTGCTGGTTGACTGCAGTATAGGTCATAAACCCTGCCTCCTCCATGTTAGTAGATTGGGCATCGACCAAATTGAAAAGTTAGAGTCGCCGTAAAATAGATATTTCTCAAAGATGATTTCCTGTCATTTTAGGTCGTTTGTATCACAGTGATGTAGAAACAACTGAAAAAGACTCAAACTGGAATAAAAGCGTCCGATGCAGAGATCTGGAAGAGTTGGAAAGTGTTTGACTCGAGTCTGAGAAGCACTTTGCTGATGTCGCAGTGGACGCGTTGAGATGAACAGCTTTTAAGAATGAGCCGTCTTCCCAGGGGCGGAGCATTAAGCCAACTCATAAAACCAGACAGGAAGCATGAATATTCATAACCTGCTCTTGTTTTACATTATTAACACGCTCATTCCACTCGCTAATAAGATTCATGATCGCTCGCTGACATCCGCAGTTTAAAACCGACAGAATAAAAATGTTCTGGTCACCGTGGCGATGCTGCAGATATACACACTGAGAAAATGCTCCAGATACGCAGCCATAAATAAAACACAGAATGAGATACGGGCCTAATTAGCTTTCACTTCTCTGCAGTTTAGCTCTGCACTGCTGGGTATTAAGCCATGACTGAATCTGAGCGGTCTTAATTAATTACCTGGGGCTTACTGAGCATTTTGTGCTGTGCTTTGTGTTATTTTTCACATGTTGTGTTGTTGTTTCGTTTCCCCTCTTCAAGGACTTTGGGCTCCGTTGTTTTCCAGCAGTGTTTGTCTCTGGGTATGTGGGCGGTGCTAGCAGGGGCCCCGGTGCTGTTTTTCTAATTATTATCTCACTCTGTGTGAGCGCAGGGGGTAAAGAGAGGAGGACGCAAACGCCACAGGGAGGAGACGACGGCGAGGAGACAGGGGGACAGCGTGTGTGTGTGTGTGTGTGTGTGTGTGTGTGTGTGTGTGAGTGTGGATCAGGACTGGGAGATCGAGGGGCAACAGAGAAATTTATATAACTTCACGCTTTTGTTTATAAAGATACATTTCTGAAATGAGTGTTCTTGGTTTGTAGACGTTTATAAAGATGGACGACACGACGGCTCCCCAATAGCGAAGCCAAAGCATCTTTATCGCCTCCTGGTGACGAGCTGCAGTACAGGTCGTCATTCTCAACAATGGTTTCTGTCATGATCAAGTCCAATACCTCATGATTGACAGCAAAATAGCAGCAGTCATATCTGGGAGGTTTTATCCATAGATTTATATATAAAGGCTAGATGTCTCGTTCGACGGAGCCGGACGTCCGCACATGGCGGCCATCTTGCCAGAGGTTGCTCGCTCACCCATAACATTGTGTTGGTAGTGGTAAATAACCACTACTTGCTCAATTTTCAACCGGTTTTTAAACGATCTGGTTTGTTATAAACGTCAGAGATGTAGTTATGACACTGCATAAATTATTATTATTTTTTAGAAAATAACATAATTATTCATAAGTATGCAGTGTCATATCTACATCTCTGACGTTTATAACAAACCAGATCGTTTAAAAATTGGTTGAAAATTGAGCAAGTTATGGTTATTTACCATTACCAACACAATGTTATGGGTGAGCGAGCTGCCCCCTAGCAAGATGGCCGCCATGTGCGGACGTTCGTCTCCGTTTGCCCGGCAACGCAGACGAGACATCTAGTCTTTATATTTAAATCTATGGTTTTATCTCCATAGGTAGTGGGAGGAAATGTGTCGTAGTAAGTTTGGACAAGATCTTAAAAACCCTCCACCAACCAGCAACGGTCCAATCACAGCCTAGCAACCGTAACCAGGCACAGACCCACCTGTTACATCGTTGTATAACGTATCATTGTGTATTAAAAGCTTTTATGAATCGCTCGGATGCAGCCGTGTGTTTGTTTGCCTCCGGAAAAACCAAAACACTCGACCACAAAAAGGATTAGACAGCGAGTCTGATCCGGCGAAAGCCACAATCACAAGCATGTGTTGCTAACTAGCTTCTCACAAACAAGGTCAAAGAGTGCATACTGTACCTACACTGTAATTACACTCATATTTATGGGTTTACAGATTAAGTGACACTGTTAACGAGCAGCACATCTAAATCTAAATGTGTCCTCCAACAAACCTGGTGAATATCACGTTAGATGCTTTTGTTTCCTAGACGTGAGTTAATCGTAACCTTTTGTCCTGATTGTCAGTTTTCATTTAAATTCTCACATTACAATATATACGTTATGCAGGGATGTAATAAAAGAACAATGCTGCGGTCACGTCTTCTACATATATCATCATCCAGGCTGAGTGTTTGCCTGCAGGGTGCAGCTTCACCCTCATGATATCATACTAAAAGACTTCTTTTTACCGGGTTGTTTTAAAACGAGTCAGCTGGAAACAGTAATAAATCTCCCGTACACAGCGCTGGAGCTGACATGAGCTTGTTACTGATATTTTGCAGACTAAATATCCTTAAATCTTGTTATTTTTGGACAAAACGTAGAGCAAAACACTGGATTGGGTACGTCTCCCCCTAGAATTACATCTTGCTTTTAAAGAGCGTTCAGCAGGATCAGATTTACAGAAGAAATCATTTTCAAAGTGTCGAATTAATAAAATAAAAGTTGGGAAATTCTTTTGTGTGTGTGTGTGTGTGTCTACTGACATCACTACTTCTGGGACTCGAGTGCTTCACCACTGGAATTCAAACCTGTAAGTGCTCCCCCCCCCCAGACTCTTGTCTCGAGTGCCCTCTGAAGGATGCGGAAATTTCATCTGCTACCACAATCACATTACCCTCCTTCCACTCTGAGCCTGCTCAGGGATGAAAGCCTCTCATCAGGCATCAAAGGTGTTAGTCAAACATACAACACACACACACACACACACACACACACACACACACAGACACACACGTGTCGCTCTGACTGACAGGCTTGTACCCACCTGACCTAAACGTCTTTCTAATCTCCTTAAGGGGTCGGAGGTCAAGCTCCTGCTGGATCAAAACAAGCTTCTCCTGGAGAATCACCTCAGTGTGATTCATTCTTAACCCGCTGCCTTCGTATAGAACAGTTATCATTGATTATTGATTATGTTGATTCCATATTTGTATGAATATGGAGATGTGTGCGGTTCAAAGGGAAGTGCAAAGAACTCACTCCCAGTCGCTGACTCCACTGTGATGACAGCAGCACTAATTATTGATCGATATGTTCACGATACAACGTGTTCATATGACGTTTGTCTGCTTTTCATCACAAATCGTGCTCTGGAACTTTTTGTGCCCGAAAAAGTTTTCATCGTCATCACTGAATTGTGCAGCACAATATATTCTCAGAAGCTGAATGAGTTTTGTCCATCCATCTGTTCGTTCATCTGTTCAGCAAATAACCCAAATTTATCAGAAACATTAACACTTAACATAAATGGTCCATGTCCCGTCTACTTACATGGAGGAGGCAGGGTATATAATCTATACTGCAGCCAGCCACCAGGGGTCAATCTAGACGTCTTTTTGGAATCACCTGTTGGTGAAACAGGAACAGATGGAGAGCTGGTCAACGAGGCGATGTTTGTTGGCGCATTATTCACAGATTATAAAAACAAAGACGATATTAAAAAGGAGATAGCGCTGGTGTTGAGGAGGAAAGAGTCGTGACCCGACGCCTGATGTCTCAACAAGCGCTCGGGGGTTCATCACGACTCAAATGCTTCTCGCTCCTCGCTCAGTCGCAGCAGAACGATTGAAGCCATTTGTCAGCCGGCGGTTTGAGACCCGCTCACTTTTGGAGGAGCAGAGCTGTGTGATTTGGGATTTCTTTCAGGTCCGAGGCAGCAGATTGAGCTCGGGTCTGCCGGGTGAAGACGAAGAGGCTCTGTCAGCAGGAGGAGGCTGCGCAGAATGTAAAAAGAAGCTAATGCCGAACAATTTCCTGCCCATTCGGATGAAATGGCAGCTGAGTGTGACAGGTGTTTGGAGCGAGGACTCGGTGAAAGTCTTCACGGCTGCTGTTCCTCCCTCTGACACCGACACTGTGTTTGTCAGGCTGCAGGCGGCGCTTCTCCTCACCATGTGCTGTGGACACGGAAATAATTGAAGTGCAAAGTGGCAGCGTGAGCTAAAGGTCAGAGTCTGATTTGGCTCCACTTCCATCGGGGAGGTGGCCTTTTTAAAGATGAGAATCATCAAAACAAATCACAGGAAGTCACCTGAGTCCCAGGCGCCGCCCGGACCGTGTGAGACGAGACAAAACTGTGGTGCAAAGACTCTGAGTACATTCACTGTGAGTAAACGTGAAGTACTTGAGTGTTTTAAGGATTTTAAACACATTTTAAATCTCAGCTCAGGATATTTTTATATTCTGGGTTGTTGCTAATTTTAATTAAAAGTTACATTTCTTTAAGCTGTATTATTTAAATGAACTGGTTTATTGGACGACTACAGCTGCTTTTTAACTGTCTTATTTTAAACAATATAATAAGATAATTTTCCTTTTAAATATCAGGATTTTGTTTGTATTCGTTGTGTTTGTAACATGTAAATATCCCAAAAATGACTATTTAAACACATCAAAAAATCACACACACACATTTACAGAGTATTTGACAGCAGATTATTGTTCCTCTTTCTCCTGCTTAAGTTTAAAAAAATACATATTATTAAATGAACCTTGGAGGCATTAGAAACATTAATGTAATATAAGGTAGTTGTCTGGATGAAAAAGCTAATATATATAACATTTAAAAATCAAATAATATTTTTTTTTCCTATTTTTTATATTATCTACAAAGATCAACAATTTGCCCCCCCAACCATATGCAACTAAATCCCACATGTATGTTTTTCTGCTGAATCGATCTTGTCTCTTCATCATGTACAAACCTCAACCTCTAATAATCCAACGCGTCAGTTTAGCAGTAATTTGATTTAAAAGAAACATTCCTATCAACTCCCCCGAAGCAGATCCTGGGACTCGGCCAGAGTCATTTGTGGTTTTGCACGTCTATTTAAAATGATAGTTTATATCTGACATTTATTAACAGCAGTGCGTCCCTAGTTTCGGATGTTTCACACAACTTGAACATGCACATTTCTCAACGCGGCCTCGGTTATTAGGCACAGCAGGAGCTCCGCGCTCAGGAGGGGAATCTGAGAGAGAGACGGGGAAATGGAGCCGCTGACCAGAATATTACAGTCCATATAAAATGAGATTAGACTATAACTCTGCTCTGCGCTGCCAAACCTCCAGGCCTGAGAGCCTCCTTTAATGTTTCACACCTGGATCTGGTTTATAATGACTACTACTGAATAATCACATTTTAATGAAATACGCTATATATAGTCTATACGTGGTGGGTGCACGGCAGCAGTAAATACTGGGGGATGCTAACGTGACCTTATGTGGACTGTGCTCCAGGAGACATCTCTCTGGCTGATGGGATCATCCCGATGGAAACTGACCTGGTGCCAGTTCTCTTTGGGTTATTTTTTTATTCTGTGGGACCTTTGGAAAACTGCGAGACGCCTCTAAAACCATATGTGTCTACTCCTTTATATACATTAACTGTTTTTAAGGCTTGAAGTTAAATGATTCTGCAGAAATCTCTTAGTTTAACCACATTCTTCAGGTTGGATTTGAAATTCTTTGAGATAAACTGGACGTAGACTCCGGGTCAAGAGAGTGAAGCTGAAGCACCTGAAAGCACAGCCTTTAAAAGAAGTCCGTTTCCATGAGGAACTTATTCTGCGTCTCACTGGGTTTATAACCTCAGTAAACATTTCATTAAAGGAGTTTATGGTCTTTAACTCAGCAGGATGTCGTCCATTTAGAGTCAAATAGACTGTAAAGCACCATGGGGCGTGGTTACCATGTGACTGACAGTTTGCATCATCCAATGGGTGCAGCGAGCAGGAATTAGATTAGATTAGATTCAACTCTATTGTCATTACACAGTACAAGTACTTATACAACGAAATGCAGTTTAGCATCTAACCAGAAGTGCAAAAAAAGGCAGTAAAAGTGCAGAGTATTGTACATATTAAAGTGAAAATGTAAATAAATAAGATCTGTACAGTAAGAAATATATATGGAATATTACAGTTTTAACAGGAATTGTAAGATATAAGGACGATGAATACACTATGAGCAGGATAAAAATATAAATATATATATAAACATGAATACACTATAGGCGGGATAGTACAGTAGTAAAAAAAGTAATAGTTAGTGCAAATGTACAAATGGTCAAATGATCAGTGGTTGGAGGAGGGGGTGTGGCAGTCCATGACATACAGATACTTCTGGTTTCATAAAACACGACAGTCTCAAACCAGCAAGTGATGTCACGTGACGCTTTTCCACATCTGAAGTTGAACGAGGACTACAAAGTGTCTCGATCGCCACCTGATGACTCATCAGAGAAGCTAAAAGGTCCGGTTTCGCAACCTGGTTATCGGATGCTGCTGCCTGTGCGCTCAGTCATCAGCCTGTTTCTGTTCCCGCTGCACTAACCAGCTGTGGCACAATATGATCTAGTGTCTCACTCAGAAGATGATTTCAAAGCTCTCTCGGCTCATTGAGGAAATAAACATAGAGGCGATGGATCCATTTCTTTTGTATCTGTCCCATCGATCGCTGCAAACAGCTCCTGGTTGTATTGATGCTTCCGTATTGATTTTCCAGAGCTTCATGCAAACAGGTGCAGTGAGAGTTGATGTTTTTATTTTGATCCCCGGAGACAAGTTTCACCTTCTTCGACACATTTGACGAAATGAATAAGAGACGTTTCACATCTGCCCTTTAGATTTTAACGGCCGTGAATCACGACGGCGTTTTCTGAGCCACGTCTTCTCGTGACTGACCTCCAAGTCAATGTCTCCCCGCGGGGAGCTCACCCCCATCCTTTATGGATCATCAGACCCACAACTCTGGCGTTCAATAATTCATAGGTGATCGCATGTAAATGATGAGCGAGGTAAGTCACCCCGGACGAATGTGGTGCTGCGATGAATAATGTAGACGGCGGCGTGATCCCAGGACGCCAGACAGAGCTCTCCCCCGCCGTCCATTCCCCCCCTCCCCCCCCATTTCATGTTCAGTCCCTCTTTCATCCATTCCTCCTCTTTACTCTGACTTTATGTATCATCACGCTCTTCCTCCCTCTCCTCTTCCTCTGCGTCCCCAGTGTCGTCCGTCTCGCCATCATCCATTTCTACTTTTCTCTGTCTCCCTCCCTCTTTGTCGAGCTCTTTTCTCCCCCTGACCCCTTTCTTTCACCCCCACCCCCCCACCCCACTCGTTGCTCCTCAGTGAAAGCATTAAGAAATTATTCACAGTGATTTTTTTTTTTTTCCTCCCCGAGCCCGGGCCTGAGTGCTTGGCTGATTTGCGAGGAGCACCAAGGTCAGCCGCTGTGGCTGCTGCTACGAGCACATCGCTCCCGTTCCCTCTCTCCAGCCTCCGTGGAGGGAGAACGGCCCGAGTGCTCCCACGGCTCGGAGAAACGTGCGCGGCCGTTAAACCCATTTCGGTTGTTTGCTTGTCATTGGAACTCGTTTTCTGTCACATTGGCCACAGCAGCTTTTTGTTCACTCAGTGTTTTCGCCTCAATAAGGCTCCTCTGAAGATGTGGAGGAAGAGGAAGAGGTGAGTGTGTGTCACAGGTACGGTTGCAAAGGGGCGGAAAGTTTGCGGTAAATTTCCGGAAACTTTCCGGAAACTTTCCATGTGAAGTTAAGCACGGAATTTTGGGAATTTTGAAAAAGAAAAAAACTACGCTGAGCAATAAAAACATCATTCAAAACTCTATTTTAAAGATGTATGGAACGTTGAGGTTCAACCCTCCACTGAGCATTCTTCCATCACATGCACAGATAACTCCCAGCATGCTTCACTCTACAGCAGGGCTATTGAGGCCTGCTGTAGTGTGAAGGACTAGTCAGGTAAGTTTCGATGATATTACTGGAGAAAATATATAAGCATGCTGATTGAGGATTGTTCATCTGTTCATCTAGCATATTTCCATTAATTTATCCATCAATTATAAAATATTTTTACAGACGATTCCAATTGTTTGGCTAACTATTTATATCTCTGGCATTGCATTAGTGTTTTTTTAAAAACTTTTTTCTCATCTTATTCTACAGAACAATGCCACGTGCACTATCTCATGTGTGGAGACATTTCACCCCAGCCAATGTAGAAGGAAAGGCTGTGTACAAAATGGTAATATTTATGTCTGTATATGACAAGGTAAATACAGTTAGTCTAAATTACCCACAACATTTCCAGTTTATTCCTGTTAATTCCCGTATATTCCCGTTAATTCCCATGGAAAGTTCCAGCTTTGAATATACCTGGAATTTTGCAACCCTAGTCACAAGTCCCCCCCCCCCCCCCCCTGTTTGTTTGTTTGTCTGTCTGTCAGCAGGATTATGTGAAAACGACTTCATAGATTAACAAGAAACTGGAAGGAAACAAGGAAGGATTGGACAAGAGCCAAGAAAGAAGCCATTCGATTCTGGTGCAGATCCAGGAACATTGTGAGGAAGAGCTCTCATCTGCCATTTTAGGAGTTATAATACTAATGCATGGTTCTGGCTGAAAAACATCATACAGCATATTCAGGGGACTTATTTCTATTAGTTTGTGCCATGGTCTGAAGTCTCTTCCTCCCGCTGTATAGTCAAATAACAACTTCTGAGAACCATGAACACTTGAACCTACTTCAGTGTGATAAAACTACCTAAAATGTCAATTTTTTATGTGTAATCTTATTTTAGTTTGGTCCATGTCCCATCCACTAACATGGAATTGAAGGTGAATCCTGACCAGCCCCCCCCCCCCCCAGACTCACACTCAGACCTGTGATCCCTGAAACTGGTTTGAATCGGACGTTTTAAGTGTTAATGCAGCAAATATCCAAACACGAACCATGTGAGAACTCCTTGTTTTGTCAAACGAGGGAGAACCAACGTGAACATGTGATATCGGCAACACACGAGGTCTCAGATGTTATTAGAACAGAGGCGAGGTCAGTGAGGTCACCCTGTCATGTTTAATTAAGAGGAGTGAGAGGACCTGACCCCGGATTCTCTGCTGGGTCATGTAACTCTAGTGTCTCTCCCTCATACAGTGGGAGATTGCGTTTCATTTAGATTGGCACCAGAAGCGTTTTTCTTACAGTAAGTGCGGCAATGATATAAGCTTCACTCCCCAGATCCTGGTCATTACAAGTAACCGGTTTATGTTGTAGGATGTGTAGGAGCTCGTCCGGGTGTCGGGAAACGCTGCTGGAGGGGCGGGGGGGCGGGGAGAAGAGGAACAGAGGAGGAAACGCTTTGGTTTCTGAACCAAAGTTTCTTTTGATGTGAATTAGTGGATTATTTGACTTAAACCCCTTATAAATATTCAGATAAACCAGATAATTAAAAGTATAAACGTGAATAACTTTGCTTTAAGCTGAACGGTTTAAAAAATCATTTTGTATTAAATAAATGATTAAATAAATGATCGACATTCTTCTGGGACCATCTCAGTTTTCAGTTGAAGATGAATTCCCAGATGGTCCGATCGATATTCAGTCCTAATAATACAAAATAAATTATAATGAAAAACAAGGAATCGAAGTTGGAGCTGCTGCACAGTTCTAAGCTAATTTAATAATGTAGCTCGATTTTAATATAGTTGCTGTGATTTGATACCAAGATTAGGTGATGTTGCATTTGTGTACTGGGAAAAAAAAAATATATATTACCCTTCTGCATGATTGATTTTTGCTGATCTTATCGGTCACCTTTCCAATATTGTGGCGAGATATGATCAGCAGACTGCTTTTCTGCCTGATTGCTTTTTATACAGTACATTACCTCAACTAAGTCTAGTATCACCTCCACTATTTAGTCAATAAATTCTTAAAAGCACGTCCAAATGCAGATAATCTATAGTTGTGGGTCGTTCATGCTGTAAAACCAAAGATGCCTCAGCCCTGGAGGAGCCGTGCGTCCGTACAGAACCATGACCTCAGCGCCCGTCCCCTGTGGGGGTGGGGGGGTGGGGGGGGGGTGGACGCAGGACACAGAGTGTAATGCACAGAATGTATGCATGACATTGAGCCGAAGCAGGATGGGGGATGGGGTCCACTGTGCAACACATGGCCCGTCGGGCTATTAGCCGTGGCCCGACCGAGACACCAGGCACGGTGCGGAGACGATTACCTGACCATGACAAGACGAGTGGCCCGTCCGCTTGGCCTCCGTACGGCACGTGGACCGGCCGGGGCTGTGCTGCTTGCATTCGCCGCCCCATTAGGGAATCAGCGCTCGGTCATATGTCTTGGATCGGGGTCGAGAAGATCGATGAAACGAGACGGACCTGCTGCCAACAGGCCACTTGTGTCTGAGTTGGCCCGTCTCTCCCCCCCCGCCCGTCTCCCCTGGTCTGTTCAGACCTGGGGAGAGCTCGGCCTCTGCCTCAGGGTCCAGGGCGAGAACTGGTGATGAGTCACTTCCACAAGTTGTGTATCGATCGTCCGGGGGCATCGTGACGTCGGCTGTCTGCTCGTCTGCTGATTTGCAAATGGGAAAGATGATCTTCCTGCTGTGGAATCGGTTGTCAGGGCGTCAAAGGGAAAGAAAGGAAGCGGATAACGAGGGAAGTTTTAGAGTCTGTGAATTTGGCCGATGCGTCTTGTGTTCTGTTCCAAATCAGTTTGGGTTTGCAGGAGATAACATTTTCCTCCGGCTGACGTGGGAAAGTGAATTTATTTCAGGCAGAGCAGTGTGTGTGTGTGTCTGTGTGTGTGTGTGTGTGTGTGTGTGTGTGTGTGTGTGTGTGGAGATACAGAATTGAGAGGTTCCTATTAAAATTCCAGATGAACGGCCACACACTGCTCCACCATCACAATCTGCTCGGCCCCTTTGTGCCATTTGCACGTCACCTCCAGAGATTAGCCGTTTGTTTGAAAAGGCAAATCTCTTGAGGAGAGTGAGTGTGAGGAGACATGAGCGAAATTTAAAAACTGTTTCTCACAGACACTCGATATCACTTCAGATTCTTCAACACTGAAGCTGATGCAAAAGCGTGTGTGCCTTTAATTTCCTGTTCCTTTGATTCTTCGTCCTTTTCTTCTACCTCTTCATTTTCATCTTCTTTTTCTTCCACTTCCTGCTCTTCCTGCTCTTAATCTTCTTTATCTTTGTCTTTGTCTTTGTCTTTTTCGTCTTCGTCCTCTTCAGCATCTTCCTCAAGATGAGCAGGCGTCCAATATCTGCGCCTGGCTAAAATGGTCCATTTAAAAAAAGAAACTAAATCAGGTGGATGATGCTGCAGACTCATTTCGTTCTGTAGCTGTAATTAAAGTCTGTAGCTCCACTCCACTCAAACCTGAGTCAGAGTAATCCTCCTGGAACCTAAACGTGATTCCACATTCTGTCTAATGCTGAGAACATGTAAGTGATGTAAGTGAGTTCGGACAGGAAGTGGTTAATGTTCCCTCGTCTGTACCGGGGAAGAACACGTGGCCTCTTCTCAACGCTTCCCTCTAATCTTTGCCTTCAGTCATTTCTCCAGACTTTGCTTTAACATGTGGCTTCCCTGAGGAACACGTAGGACGTCCACAGCTGCATAATGGGACTGAGGCGACAGGTGACTGTGGGATGACAGCACATGTGTCCCGCGGCTTAGTGACGCTGTGAGCCGCTGTCGGCAGAATGTGGATAATGTGTTATTTCCTCACATTAATACAGCAGAGGTGGTTTAATGTCGGAGCTCACGTCTAGCTGGATTCATTGCTGTGGGTTAAACCAAAGGTCATAAACTGCAATTTAATAAAGAATACAAAAAGGCCTCCTTACACATTAAACACTTATGTTTCTTAAACACGTATCTACGACTGTGTGTGCTTGTTTTTATTACCTTTTAATTCAGGGTCTGAACTAGAAAAGTGGTTTAACATAATATAATATCAGTTTATCCTAGGATAAGAGGAGGAGATGTAAGGAGGTCTGGTGTCGTCACGAGTCGCCATCTTTCCCATTAGAGGTCTTTATTTCACAGGATGGTGGAACCCGGCCCACAGTGTGTGTGTGTCTGTGTGTGTGTGTGTGTGTGTGTGTCTGTGTGTGTGTGGTCAGATGTACAGTATTTTTTATTGTTGTATCAAGTGCATGCTTCAGCTGTAGGTGAATGTGAGAGTCACTGGTGAATAGCAGTGGGTGCAGGCCGTGAATACATTCCACTTACATCAGAATAAATAAATACATGATGTTTTCTCTCCGTGCAGAATGAAAGAAGCATGTCGCTCGTAAAAAAAAATCCACGAGCGTGATCTTGAGCGAGTGTCCTTGACCCGAGCAGAACTCGTCACCTCCTTTAAATGTTTATATGGCTTCACGCTCGCTGACAGGAACCAATGAAAACACGCCAGTCCTCGTGGAACAGGACCTTTAATAAAGTCGTGTGTGTTGCTTTGATCTGTATCCAGATTAAACAAGGTGATGTCTTGTTTTGTCTGAATAATAATAATAATAATAAATAATAAATACAATAATAATTTGAGGTCAATGCAAAGCAGGGAAAAGCAGAGTGGCAGCGGTTCGCCACACGACATTAGCTGCGATGCATTAGCAGCAGATTGCATCAGGTTGCATCAGGTCTTGTAGCTGTGGCTCAGCGGATGATAAGCAGCATGTTCGTTCAGGCAGGTTACATCAGTCACGCTCCAGCTGCATGGAGTGAAACAAAATAACCATCTGCCACTGATCCATCATTGTTGGTCCGTTCAAGGCGTCGCCAACACGAGCTGTTTCTCCTCCGTGGTAAAAAACACAATCTGTATTAATCTCTGTTTTTAATTTGATTTCTCGTAGATTCTGTTGTATTAGTTGTTGTAAAGCAGCACCTGTGACGTTGAATCGCTTCAGATAATAACTTAGTTCAGTGCTCATGTCTGATTCTGTGGAGCCACCGGCCCGGCATCCAATTAGTCCAGTGTCATCCCAGAGCTGCTGCTGCTGCTGCTGCTGCTGCTTCTTTAAAACTCAGAATAAATTGGTGTTTTAACTTGTGAATCTTGGATACTGAAGGTTTTCAGGACTGTAAGTTTAACTACGCAGCCAGCAATCGCCCCCCCCCCCGGTGTTTGATTTAATCTCTCCGACAATTAGAGCTGTGCTGCGGCAGCTCTGTATAATCTGAATGTTAAACAGATTCAATATCTGCCCGGGTGCTGTGATCTCCTCTGAGAAGAAGGGTGAAGGTTTTAGCTAAAAGGGGTTAATTCAGATGGTTTCACCTCAGACTGTATTAGCATTAAATTTAATAATATGCTACTTGTTAAGCTGGCGGTCTCTTCACTAACGGCGTGATGGCCACCTGCTGCTTTAGGCTTTCTATAACAGCCCACATTAGCTTTGCTACCAGCGTCTCATTCGCATTTAACATAAACACTAAAGCTGCGAGGCTGCAATCTGCATTTGTCTGAAGAATACTTCAAAATCTCTGCTGTAACACACTGGTTCTTCAAATGCGGCCTCTACACTACAGTTATTGACTTATGTTCTCGTCCTGCACATAACTTATTTGATGCTAAGCGTAAAAATGTACATGCAAATTACACATCTGTTCATTTTAACATAACACGTTTCACATCATTTGTCGGCCACTGACACACCCGTCATAGGCTGAGAGCATTTCTGGTGTTTCTTCCCCATTGCTGTACTATTATAATACTATAATACTCACTGAAGTGTATTTTTAAATGTCAAATTGTGTTTTAGTTTAGATCATGTTTGCTCTTTCTACATGAATGGATTATTGGATAAATCGCTTACATGTGCATCCAGTAGATTATTACATTTAGTTGTGAAAAATATCTATGAATTTCTTATTCTAACTCAAACAATGCACTTCTGACGCCATTTGGAGCCAGAGTCTGCCGGAGCTGTGGTCCATGTCCCATCCACTAACATGGAGGAGGTTGTGACCTATACTGCAGCCTGGCACCAGGGGGCGATGGAGACGCTTGGGCTGTCATGTGGTCCATCTTTACTTACAGTCTATGAATCAAAACACTGGTCCTATTGTGCAATCGCCTGCGCTCATATATAATATATAAAACATTAACCGTATATCAAGTAACATGTTTTTATATCGACCCACCTCCTGATACACAGAGAGAGAAAAGAATGTGAACGTAAACCGTCCTCTCTTGCATTATATTGTATGAGTTTATCTCTCACAGGAAATTAATTCTGCAACAGTATTAAACCGTCTTAAGATCCACGGCTGAGATACGTGAATGTTTAATTTATGAAAAGATAATTCGCTCGTAGAAGACGTTGCATCATGTGAGGTTATTTGATGCAGTGACGGGAACAATAAGCGCCGGAGAACGCAAATCCCTCGTCGGAGAGAAATGTTTGAGGTAAATGGTTAAAGCAAAGATTTCAATTTTTTTCTAAGAGCTTTTCACAATCAAAACCTCGAGGGTTTACATCAGGGGGGGGGGGGGGGGAGAGCAGAGAAGAGTCAGAGAGAAGCCGCTGTAGCTTCACATGCGTTCAAAGTGGAGCTCTTTGATGGGGTTTGCATTTTTTAAGATGTTCGCAATCACAGAGGCCCTCTGAATTCATCCCAAGGTTTTTAGCTAGCTGCTGTATAAAATATCACCCCACGCCAGTTAGCCAGCACCATTTCCTTTAAAGTTAAAGTGGCAGCGGGCAGGTGGGTGGCGAGCCGAGCGTGAATATCTACACGGAGACGCAGTCGTTGCCGCGCTCCTCCTCCATTACGGAGATTGCATTTCTCATTCCCTTTCTGCTGCTGTGCTCGCGCCTCTGCCTGGCCTCTTCTTCCAGCTGCTGCTTTGATATTAGCTTCATGAAATCTGTGTGAACACCATCGACGCCAGTAATCTGCCCCACTGTGAGGGGCTCGTTCTCTCTCTCGCTCGCTTCTCATCTTCTCGCGTCTTTCATCCTCCCACCCTCGACAGAATACAAGAACTGTCACTCGTTACGCTTCTCCTTCCTCTTCCCCCTCCGTCTTTTCATGACTCGGAGCAAGCTGGGTGAGAGGATGTAATGTTTTTCATCATTATCTGAGGACATCTGAGCTGCGATGAGGCCTCGTCCAGGAGTTTTGTCCTCCGCTCACCCGTCACGTACCTGAGGCGAAAAGAACAGAAATTCACATCGTGTGCATCGGCCAGCGGCTTGGATACGACAACTGTCCATGAGCCAATCAGACGTTAATTATATATTACCTTTAAATATGATTAGCTTAAATAAATTCAAAAGCCTGAGGGCATCTGAACCCCTGTGCGAATTTAATGGTGTATTTTTTCAGCTTTCCCTTGTAGGACTGTAAATTAATTAATGACTTCATTAAATAATTAGGTGATCACTGGTAATGTTCATGACTGTAAAGTTTGGGCACCAAAATCAAAACTTTTCAGTTAGCACAGCAAAAGAGGTTTAATAGAAATGTAGCCACGTGCTAAAGTGCTCGAGAAGACGATGACATAATGTGAAGCAGGTTTTGTTTGTCATGGTCATCATCATTTTTTTTCTTGATTTGCTAATTAGAGCTGGTGGCGCTGGAGGAAACGTCTGAACTTCACCTGAGTCAGCAAGCTTCATCCTCAGGGGAACGCAAATGTCTCTACGAAGACGGATCAAAGTCGTGCGCCAACAAACTGACGGCGACTCAACGCTAACGCGGCAGCGACAAATCACCGGCTGCTTCCAGAAGCACGGCGAGCTCCCGCTGCCGAAAGTGCTATTGATTTAATTGTGAAACCCAATAATCCTGCCCCTGAGCATCTCCCAGTTCACGACCCATTGAAAGCTCTAACAAGTCTGTTTACAGATAGGAACCCCCCCCCCCTCGCTGTTCCAGACACTTTTCTCCGACGTGTCAGAATCAAAGTATCGACGCGATCCATCGACGGGAGAGTTCAGCTGCTTCCAATTTTGACTGCTAAAGGTGTTAATGAATGGGGGGGGGGCTTCAGACCTCATTATGGTATCGAGCATGAAGCGGGAGTCGGCTCTGCCCCTGCTGATGGAGAGATGATGAAGTTGAGCCGGTGCAAAATAGACCAGGCTACAGTAACCGAGGCTTTAAGGAGCAGGATTCACCGCCATTGATTTGGTCTCGCTCCACTTATGGTGTCCATTAAGTGGAGTTTGTTTAATTCAAGTATTCGGTCCCGGCAGTAACAGAGGCCTCAGATTTGTTGATTGGACGAACTGGACTTGCACAGACACGCTAGATTTCTCCAGATTTCACATTAGGAATTGAACCCAGCTGATGTGACTGAGATGGAAATGAACTCATTTAAAAGCAGCGCACAGACACCGTAACTACACACTTTTCATTTAAGATGAAGCTTTGCAGAGATCTGGACAGATACATCCAATATTCATATGCATGTGATACTCTGCACATGAAAAATCAGATTAGGGTGGAGAGGGATGTGTTGCAGAGACATCCGCCTTCGAGATAAAATATAGAGCTGTTTCCCACGAGGGAATTGTTTCTCATGAAAAGTAAGTATTGTATGCTCAGCATTTAGAGGTAATTCCTCCTAAATGTCATTAATCCTAAGAGATGAGTCACATTGTTCCTGTGAATATATTGAATTAGTGTGTGTGTGCTGTGCTGCAGCAACCAGCAAGAATCTGAATCCAGCTGTCAGGGATGATGACTGGCTATCATCAATATTACTAAAACTTACATTACAGTCATTATCAGCACTAAAAACTTTATTTAATGTTCTACAAGATCTGCTCCAGTCACAAAATAAATGTGTTGTTCCCCAGAAACTACTGGAAGTACCTCGGTAGCAAAACGGTGTCAAGAAGACACACGAGAGCTCGGACTCAGACTAATGGAGTCGACAACGGGGGATCCGCTTCCTCCTCTGGTTAAAATACCATAATTTATCTGTATCGGAAGGATTTTTATCACCATCGCTTTTTTAAATCAAGACCAAACGATGAGATCAGAATCACAAACCTTCTGTACACAATTTGCTAAGGTAAGATTCAGGTTTCTTTTGTTGTTCATCAAGTGAAAACCTTTCGACGTGACCATGGACTGTTTATAAAGATCGGACAAAGCTTCTCTACTCCCTTAAGCCAAAATATACCGGATACGAATGCTGCCATCTTGTGATCATCGATGTGTCACCCTGTTTAATAATCAAATCACTAATTAAAAACTAACAGCCGGACATCGGTGTGATAAGAACTTCCTAAATTTCTAGTCGAGTATATTGACTTTTTAGTCTGATCCATGTCCCATCCGTTAACATGGAGGAGGTGGATATATGGCCCAGTGATGCAGCCAGGGGGCGATCAAGGCTTTGGGTTGTATGTAGTATTACAGTGTGAGTTTAAAGCAGAGCTGAGGTCATGTAAAATAGATCATTATGTGAATGTAAGATATGTACGGCATCAATGTTTTATGATCTCATCAGTCCCTACAGGCAACACCAGGCAACACCAAACCAAATGACTTGATGTGATGGTGGTGGTGGTGGTGGTGGTGGTGGGGGGGGGTGTAAAGACAGTTGAATTGGAGGAATACGAAATATTGGACAGCAGCTCTAACAGCAAGAGAACAACGTACTGTAGCTTCCAGATGAGTGGGAGTCTGCAGAGTGAGAAGAGCTCGACTACACTGCCGTGATCAAAGGAGTGTGTGAAACAGTGCGTCGGAGGAGTTGTCGTGTTCGTGTGTGAGTCGAGGGTTGCAGCAGACTCGGGATGATGATACGTGTGAAACAAGCTACAGGCTAAGCTTCGTTATAGTAGAAGTGCTGACTCAGGAGACTTGTTGTAAACCTTTAGAGACGAGTCTGGCAGCCGACTTGAAAGTCCGCCACCATTACTGCGGAGATGGACTTTCTGGTTGAGAGTTCTTAGTTCAAATTAATAACTTTTGTAAAATCTCCGAAATAAGCCGCAGGGTTCCACAAGGATCGATTTCAGGGCTCTTTCCTTTTAATCCCTACGTGTGACCCCTCAGTGACGTCAGGAGACGCAGTGTCTCCTAAAGACATGTTGACCCTGAGTCCCTTTTTAAACATATTTTAGATATTGATGTCTGAATGTCTCGTAACTTTTTACAGCTCCGTTATGACAATACAGACATTTTATTCAAGGACTCTAAAGCTCAAAGAGAGAAATTTGTCAAAAACTAAATTACCTCGGATCCCCAAACCAAGCAAGATGTTTTTTTTATCGCTTTAAAAACTGCAGACAAAACTCCAGAAAAATACTTGCAGCAAAACATTAATCAGAACAAACAAGCTCTCACAGAAAGCAAGCGAGTCTCAAAAGGAAATTACTGTGAAAAGAGGACACTGGGTGCTCGAGACATTTATTTGTTGCACTCAGCATCCTCTTTTCAAACTGCATAATTTGCATCATTAGTAATCCTGGTGGAGTACTGTATGTAGGAAAGTACAAACATTTAATTTACCGACACAAAGACGAGTAAACGCTGACGAACAAACGATTAATGTCAGATCATTATGAGACTAATCAGCTCTAACGTGAGGCTCATTATATCTGTCTTTGTTTAACGCTTGTTGGACATCTTAAACTCCCATGTGTCCAAATCTCAGGTATTTCTCTTTGAGGCAGTTTTCCTCTCGCTGAAGCTCGGGTCGGATTTGAGCGGGTGTGTTGTTTTGGAGGGGGGGGGGCACGTGTTGAGGTGGGTCTGAGTCAGAGCGGCAAGTTTTAACACTGCAAGTAAACTACAACACAAACTAGGCTGGAGATGCCTTGAAGGAAATTGCACTGGAACAGACGGATGAGACGGAAACACCACACGCGAACATGTTCTGTGAAATCCAGCTTCATGATGTGCGATGTTTCATTTCAACATCATGCACCACTGGCAAATACCAAACCAGAAGCAAAGAGGCGAACAACACCCCCAGTTAACACATGCATGTGCAGTGTGGGTTCTCAATTCTAATGCTTTTAAACGCACAGATTAACACATGGTCCTGGCACTAGCTGCAGCTTCCATCATTTATCATCTTGTATTTAAGGAAATGTGTTAAAGAGCTGTTGTATCACATTATGCAAACTGTTATATCTGTCGGTTAAGCCTCGTCGATTTTAGTGGCTGTCAACGCCGTGCAATGCAAGTTCAGTAACACCTTCCAGAATAATCACACTGTTTAGAAACACCTCTCTCACACTGCTTTTACTAAATCTATTGCACATTTATGTATTCGCCTTATCTAGGTGTTCGTAGGGTTGCAAAGGGGTGGAAACTTTGAGGAAACTTTCCATGGGAAGTTTAGCTCGGGAATTTGGGGATTTTTGAAAAAAAAAAAACTACGCAAATTAAACGCTGAGCAATAAAAACATCATTCAAAACTCTATTTTAAAGATGTATGGAACGTTGAGTTTCAACCCTCCACTGTGCATTCTTCCATCACATGCACAGATAACTCCCAGCATCCTTCACTCTACAGCAGGGCTATTGAAGCCTGCTGTAGAGTGCAGGACTAGTCAGGTAAGATTCGATGATATTACTGGGAAAATATATTAGCATGCTGATTGAGGATTGTTCATCTGTTCATCTAGACTATTTCCATTCATTTATCCATCAATTGTAAAATATTTTTACAGACGATTCCAATTGTTTGTCTAACTATTTATATCTCTGTCATTGCATTAGTGTTTTTTTACAAACTTTTTTCTCATCTTATTCTACAGAACAATGCCACGTGCACTATCTCATGTGTGGAGACATGTCACCCCATCCAATGTAGAAGGAAAGGCTGTGTACATTTGCAAATACTGTGAAAAGACCTATGTTAAGAATGCCACAACGATGCAGGAGCATATAGTCAAGTGCCCAAAGTTTCCTCAGGGCTCAAATCAGCCTATGACAAAACAAAATGTTTATATTTATGTCAGTTTATGACAGGGTAAATACAGTTAGTATAAATTACCCACAACATTTCCAGTTTATTCCCGTTTATTCCCGTATATTCCCGCTTATTCCCGTTAATTCCCGTATATTCCTGTTAATTCCCTTTAATTCCCTTTAATTCCCGTTAATTCCCATGGAAAGTTTCCAACTTTGAATATTCCCGGAATTTGCAACCCTAGGTGTTCCTAATAAACCGACAACTAAGAATATGTATCGATGTTGAAGGCTTTGCTTCAGGGTTTCGTTGAAAAAAAAGTATTTTATATCAACTGTGCACACAGAACAGAAAACTACTTTACCAGATATTGCAAATATGATAATATATAATATATGTAAGATATCGACCTGAAGAAATATGAGACACACCTGTATAAATGACCTGTATGTGAACTCAGGAAAGAGACAGCACATGATCTACTGTATACACAGGTCTGATTGTTATCACATGTACACTATAGGGGCGTGGAGCAGGTCGCCCGAGTGCAGGTGATACCAGCTGAATACATCCAACTTTAGAGCAGAATGTAAAACCAGCTGCACTCTGGGTAATTAACCTTCGATAGCTCATCAGTGTGTAACATGGAGAGATGAGTCGGTGATTCACGGGTTAATCTGGTGCAGGTGAACCTTGTTGTCCTGATGAATGTCTGCTTACGTTTTCTACGTCTTCACTGACGCTGATTCCTGATCCCAGCTGCCACAGCTGCAGGGCCTGTATGTCAAACAGTGCATGTTCTCACGTGTACAGTACAGAATTCATTGGCACCTCCACAGTATGTGAGGAGAGTTAAACCTCTCTTGACGTCATGTGCTGCTCTGTTGCATGAAGTTCACATGGGTGCACAAGAATCGTCCTGCACTGTAACAGATGCAGAATGTAGATATCTGACTAAATAACAGTTTCTCCCTCCGTTGGGGGTAATGACGTGCAGAAACTGGTCCGTCAGCCGGGATTTGAACCACAGCCAGTGAAGTCTGCACCTTAACCATTCCTCTGTCTGTTGCCCACATTCCCTTCATTTTAATCGGCTTCTTACCTTTACCGATTCAGTTTCTGTCGTTATCCTTCTGCCCTCAAACTCGATCGGTCTCTTCCTCAAACGGAGCTGACGTTGGAAATTGATCCGGGACTGATTGGTTCAACAAAGCCAACTGACCTGAAGCAACCCCCCCCCCCCATTTCCCTTCTGGGCCAAAGCCGATATCGAAGATCCAGTGAACGAGAGCGGAAAGTCAATTCACCAGCTTTAAGGGGGTATGGAATTCAAATTCAGGCTGATTTGAATGATCAGATACTAGATTTTACGTTTTCTAACCCCATAGACATAGTCCCAGCAGCAGACCTTGGACCCATTGGATCCCAGTAAGAATTTGACTCTATATGGGAGATAATTTACAAAATGAACATCATGCTGTTTCCTACAAGACGTAAAACTAGAGACTGAGAAGTAAACTGAAAATGTTTACTGATGTTATAACTCAAGTGAGAAGTAGAATCATTTCCTCAAAGACTTTCAAAACCAGTAGCGTCGCCCCCTGCTGAAAATCAGGTTTCATGCACTTGCATTGGCTTCACTTTCCAGACTCAGGTCTCAGATCAGTGTGCAGAGCTTAGACTGGATATACAAATGGAAATAGACTCTGAGATATGAGGCCATTTAAGTCCAATGAACAGTGTGTGGACTCTACATCATTGAGCCCGTCTCTGGGCCCGGGAGCTAACAGCAGCTAACATGCAGACATCAGGCTAATGTCCTGTCAACACAAACAGTGCAGATGAATGAGTGAGCAGACGTTCAGGCAGTGATCATTAACGTCCCTGCTACCGACTGTCAATGTGCAGCTGCGTGGAAAAGCATTTATTTTTGAAAATATCCATAACGACAGCGACTAAGTGGTGCAGAATATTTATTATTCTTTGCACACGATGGCCCTAATAAAACACAAAGTTCTGTGTGTCACGCTTGAGTCGTTTGCATTAACAACGGAATATAAATCCATGCTCCTCAGATTAACGGCCGAGAAATGTGTTTGCAATTTGGATGATCATTTTCTTTTATGCAACTTTACACTGAAGGCAACAACAAAGTCCAGCACTGCCCTATTATTAGACATATGGAGGCTGAGTAATGAATAGACGACACTTTATGTTCGTCGCTCATAACCACAGATATGATTCTGAAGATATTTCCCTTGTAATGGAAACTTTCTCATTAATCCATGTAACACAGAGTACAGTGAAGGAAGTCGTTAAGGACGTCATGGATGATTTTTGAATGCAGATTCAGATGTGGAGAGAAGAAGCTGATCAGAAACGACCTTAACGTCACTCCTGATAAAATAGTTTAGAGATAATATGTTTTCTATATTTTAAGTTAAATATAAAGTATTCTCAATTCTTTAAAATTCTTGTACGCTGTCACTTGGATGAACTAATTTGATTTCAGTGGTCAGAGGTCAAAGGTCACTCCGACCTCATGTCTTTGTGAACCTGGAGGAACTGCTGCTCTGGTTGGAGGAGCCGTGCAGCCGCAGGGCCGCAATTCTACTCCCATCTATTTATTGTTCTGTCTCTGATTAATCAATTCACACAGTGAGAGCTGCAGTGATTTCTCGCTCCTCCACACATCACAGGGCCGGTGCAGTGGCACTCAAAGCATCTCGTCTGAGCCATTTTCCCTCCATAGGGTGTAAATTAAAATCAGAGGACTGATGACAGAGTAAAGTGTGATGGACTGTGGCAAATCAGCATCGTCTGAGCCACGTGTGAGTCTGTGTCAGAACAGAAAACTCAGACTCGGAGCATCGCAACATCAAAATACAGCACGAGGAGAATTTGTGTGTTTTGTCTGTTTGTGTTTTAAATGTATTCATTTACAACGAGTCAACTGAGCCACTCGTGCAGATCCATCGTTCTCAAGGGAACTCATATCCCCCATGAAATACGTCATTAAACACTAAGTCCTGCAGGTGGCAGCGTTAAGAGGTGACCGGGGAAATGTTCTCTCTTCTCCAGGGCGTGCAGACGGTAATTCTGAATTCCGAGCTCGCCTTCCTGTTTGGATGCTGGGGAGAAGGCGTCGGGTGAGAAATAGATGGGGAGGAAGTGATAGGAGACAAACGAGTGGCGGTGCAGTGTGTTAATGTAAATACGGCCCTGCCAGTAAAGCTGTTTGACACAAAGCCACTGGCACGTATAGCTTAATAGCCTCGTGTTTTATATGCGTTTTTATGTGGAATTTGTGTAATTATCAAATATTTCCTCACGTTGGCTTCAAGCTATTTAATGTCCTCAGGGATGCGTCTGAATTATTTTAATGTTTCTTGTCTCGCAGGCGTCCTTGTCTGCGCTTTATGATCGTGGGTAGAATGCCGCGTACATCACAGCTGTTGCTACACACATGTAGTTTGAGGGGGGTTGAACCTCGAACACCGAAGTTACAGCGATTTTCCCTGAAAAAGCCCAAAATGGAAATGCAAGTCCTTCTAAATACAATAGGGCCCCCCACCGCTCGGTGCTCGGTTCTTTCAAACACATTCATGTCAGTGTGATTATAGATTTCTCTCTTAACAAAGTGAGAACTAAATATGTGTGATAAAGGAAGGTCAGTGTTTGATTGACAGCTGATCTCTGTGCGGATCAGAAACGTCACCATGACGAACTTTGATCAACAAACATGGAGAAAAAAGAAGTTAAAGATTTACACACAGAATCTAAATCACTGATTTTAATGACTCGAGTCTATTTGAGTTTACAGAACTCAGCTGTGGATCCATGATGATGAACCCTAACTCCAGCATAGAGAGGCTGAGTGAATGTGGTCTGGAATCTGCGGAGGAGAGTCAGAGACGTGTCAGAGACGCTGTAGAAGGACAGAATACCTGCACTGTGATCCAGGTACACTCCTACTCTGGAGGAAACAGGACCTGACACTGGAGTGTCGATGTTGTTGTAATAAAAGTTATATCTGGATCCATTAAAAAATAATGAACACGATTTATCATTGCATCCAAATTTACATTCATGTGAGTATCCTGCTCTTCTGATATTCTTGTATGTGACTGCTACATGAACTTCTCCCCACCACCCCATGTTCATCTTCACCTCCCAGTAACAACGTCCAGTCAGACTCTCTCTACTGAGGACCTGAAGGCAATCAGTGAATCTGTCTGGGTGTTCAGAATAAGACTGACCTCCATTCATACATGTTACTTTTCTGTTTCCTTCAGATAATAACAGACCTCTGTGTGCTGTGTTTGGATCCAGTGTGATTTCCTGTGAATACTCTAAGAAGTCAGCTCTGGTCTCTGGCTCTGGTTCTTGCAGTAAAACATCCACTCGAGACACAATATGTAAAATCTTTGTCCCTGTCTCACTCAGAATGTCCTGTAGTCGACCTCTGACCTGGGACACAGCTGTTCTCACGTCCTCAAAGTACCTTAGAGGACGAATCCTGATGCTGGATGAGTGTGTAGATTCACTGAGTGGTGACAGTGAGGGGTAGTTGTGTAGATGCTGGTTGTGATCCTCTGTGTCTGAGAGCTGCTTCAGTTCATGGTCTTTCCTCTTCAGCTCAGTGATCTCCTGCTCCAGTCTCTCCTGAAGCTCTCTGACTCGACTCACTTCAGTTTCCTGCTGGGATCTGATCTGCTGCTTCACATCAGAGCTTCTTTTGTCCAGCAGGCGGCTCAGCTCAGTGAAGATCTTCTCACTGTGCTTCACTGCTTTATCAGCAGAGCCATTTATGGCCTCCTCCTCCTGTTGAAGCAGCTTCACGTCCTTCTCTGTGTCCTGGACTCTCTGGTGGATTGTTTGTCTCCTCAGCCCGAGCTCTCTCTGCCTCTCAGTCCTTTCTGCTGCAGCTGACACTGTGTCGTGGTCTTTATGTTCCTCCACAGAGCAGAGATCACAGATACACTGCTGATCAGTGCGGCAGAACATCTTCATCACCTCGTCGTGAAGAGAGCAGATGTTCTCCTGGAGATTCTCCAATGGCTCCACCAGCTTGTGCTTCTTCAATGCAGCTGACTGAAGATGAGGCTGGAGGTGTTTTTCACAATAAGAGGCCAAACAATTCAAACAGGACTTGAGAGCTTTCAGTTTTCTCCCAGTGCAGACATCACAGGCCACATCTTCAGGTCCAGCATAGCAGTGATCAGCAGGAGCAGCTTGGAGTCCAGTCTTCTTCAGCTCCTCCAGTGAAGCAGCTAACATGGTGTTTGTCTCCAGGACAGGCCTCGGGGTGAAGGACTGGCTACACTGAGGACAGCTGTAGCTTCCTCTCTCCTCCTCATTGTCCCAGTGGGTGTTAATACAGCTCTTACAGTAGCTGTGTCCACAGCCAGTAGTCACCGGATCCTTCAGTAGATCCACACAGATCGAACAGCAGAATCTTTCTCTGTCCAGTTGATTTTCTTGCTGCTCCATTTCATCTGCTGCCAGAGACTGTAGAACAGATTCACTTCCTCTGAACAGAAGCAGATCTCTGCTTCTGTTTAACGGCGGTTGCCTTTAAACAGTTGGTTTAAAGGCAGTTCATCAAAGTATAAAACATGTCACTTCCTGTAGCCAGCAGGTGGCGCTGTGATTTTAAGTCGTGATTCCTTTGTAGATGTCATCAGGTCGCGACTCTTGTCTTATGTGTCTAGTTTGGACTTGATTGGACCAAATATGCCAGAGATACAGAAGCTCATGTTTTGATGGCGTGTAATCAAACTTTGACGCCACGCCACGGTCACACTGTGTGACGAAAAATTGAGTCAGTTTTTATCTCCAACTTGTTGTGATGACACTCATCTGAATTTGAAGTTGATCTGATGAAAGCCCTGGGACAAGTACATAAAAGTAAAAATCGCCAAAAAGGCCAAAATGGCCACTAAATCCAAATGGCGGGCTTCCTGTTGCGTTTTTTCATAATTCTCCTCGTGACTTTTTTCATGATTAGTCACGATACACCCGTGTCCCGATTTTGGTGAAAATCGGTTATGTTGAAACCTAGGGGCTGGGTTGCAGGGGGCGCTGTTGAGCCATTTTGCCACGCCCATCTAAAATACCAGAGAATACGTACATTTTCACCACTTTCTAATTTACTACAAAGTTTAGAAACTTTTTGATCACGTTGAAGCTCTCAAAAAGTCCATCCTTTTGTCGGGAGAAAAATAATAATAATCCTTACAGTTTCAATAGGGCCTCTCACCATTCGGTGCTCGGGCCCTAATAAGGAAGAAGATGGACAAGGGAGCACAGGAGATGAAGGAAGGAAGAAGGAACACGAGGAAACATGAAGGAAAAGTTTAGGCACGGCAGCCATGACACTTCTGAAAAGTTATCCCATGCCTCAAACACTGCATATTTAATAAAGGTAAGAATGATGATGGCCTGACCCAAATCAAAAGCTTCTTAATGAAAATCAACCCCAGCGCACACACAACCACACACACACACACAGACACACACACCTGAACCTTCCTCTCCCCTCTCCACACCTCTCAGCCGAGCCGTGACTAGAAGCTGTGAGTCATCGCTGGAGGTTCAGAGATCAGAGAAGCTCCTCATATCAGTCTGGTACCAAAACACCGTCCTATTGGCCGAGCTCGTCACATGACAAAAAAAACGAATTAATCAATATAGAATTCATTATGTCTCAAGCTTTTTGGGAAGTTTTCTCTGTTTGCTGCATATTAATCCCAGAAACGTACCTTGTATATTATCATCATCATTGTCTATCATTAATCTTTTGGAAAACAATCAAAATTCTGACTTAAGATAACATCTATTTACTCATTTGTATGAGTAAACACATTTAATAGGAAGCATTATTCAACCGGTCAACAATTTTAATAAATTGAAAATAAATGCTGATTCAAATCATGAGATTCAAATATCAAATATTCAAATATTAAACCAAAACCACATTTATTTCTCAATTTAAGTCAGATCTTAAAGATGGACGACATGACAGCTCCCCCTGGTGGCCGGCTGCATAAACCTGTGCTCCATGTTAGCGGATGGGACATGGTTTCTGTCATTTTAGGTAGTTTGTCACACTGATGTTTGTTCATATGTTTATGTTTCTAATAAGTTTGGTTTTAATGATGATATACAAGTTGGTGAAGGTGGAAGTGGAGACGTGTCATCCGTCTAATTTACAATCTTCTCTAAGCCTGAAGTTTCATGAATAACAGTAAATGTTTTTTCCCTTTTAAAACCTCTTCCAGCGACAGATGTTACATTTCCTGATCGTCATGTATCTCACCTCTCGTTTCCTTCCTGCGTCTGAACGTTTGTACCGAAGCACGTTAGCAGATACAGCTGGTGTCTTATATTATTTAGCATCTTTCTCATCAGGGTTGAACGTCTCTTAGTTAATCGACTGCAGCTGTTTGCTTGGACCAACTGGATCTTCAGTCTCCAGGATAAACATTCTCTGCATCGGGACCTCGTAGATCCGTGTAAACCGAGGCTGTGCAGTGAAAACAACCTTTTAATCTGGGAGAGATCTCCGAGTATATATTATTGATGGTGAGTGGACCAGCAGCAAAGACATGACCCCCCCCCCCACTCTCCCTCTCCTCATTACTGGCTGATGAGAGCTGGAACATCCCTGCAGGGCGGAGGCAGAGCGCTAATAGCTGCTGTCTGGTGACGGAGCGGTCTGCTGCCGAGCGCCGTCACCCAGAGCACGCCAAGCCCCCCCCGCAGCAGCACCTCCTGTCAGCAGACGTGTGTTGTATTGCAGGAAACACAACATGTATAAATTATTATATCTACTTAAGTATAAGAAGGCATAAATGGTGGAGCATCGCTAAGATTAGCCTGCTGGTCTGCAGCATATCGCTCCCTGAGGAGTAGAAGGGCACGAGGTGTAGTGTTTACTCAGAGTCTTTACAGGTACAGTACACACAGTACACACAGTACACTAAGTACACACAGTACACACAGTACACACAGTACAGGAGGCTCATCAATGACTTTAAAGGCTGCTGCTGCACACTAGAGGATAATCGGGCTGATTTTAGATCAGATCAGACAGTCGCGGAGGGGATTATCTGCCCAAATAATAAAGTGTGAGGGATTTAAAAAATAATCTTAATGCCAAATCTAGTTATCTCTTGAAATCCTCTCTGTTCCAGTATTTGGTGCAAGACGGCAGCGTTCAGGTCGAGGTTCATTCGGCTTCATTTGTCGACAGTGCAAATGAATCGTCCATCTTTATACAGTCTGTGTCTATAAAGACTGCAGTTTTAAACTTTAAACAGTTAATTAGTAATTAATTTACGGTAGTTTGTTAGTTTTAATATTCAGCTACAGTTGAAATGGTAGATAGCAGGTGAAGGGAGTTCTTTCCCTTTATTTTGTTGAAACTAAATAACGTTAAATAATCCTAGAAAGGAAAAAAAGTCATTTGTTGAACAGCCTGGAAATCGAAGGGTCAGGAATCACACATTTTAAAGTAATCGTTTATTTTATTCTGGCCACTAGACATGAATCTGTGCTTTTCCTCTGTTATGATTGGTATTGGATTGAACAGGTGAAGCCTCCCACATCCTTATCTGCATATCTACCATGCTGACAGCCTCAGGGCAGTAAATTATGATTCAGCTGCTGCTTTGTAAACATATATGAAGCTGCAGAAAGATACTGGTCATAATTTAACCTGAGGAGAAAGAATGTGCGAACACAGATCCTATCGATGAGCAGAGTAATGTGAATCTGTGCTTCAGACATGATGTGGCTGTTAATGCATGTTGAAAGATGACTTCATGTAAATCTCTCGTGGCTAAACTGCTCAGATATAAAGAATTCGCCTATAGTTTAGAAAGCAGGGTTTATAAAATGACTCTTTATTCTGTTTGCTTTTCTCATGCCCACCGTTTGTTATCATGTTTATTCAGCCATACAATAAGCTGATAGCAAGGGGAGCCGCTTGCCAAGTTCCCACAATGCAATGTGCTGCCTGGGCCATATGTTTTCCTGCGTTTGTTGACATGATTACTTATTTCCAAGGAATCATTTCCTGATATTTACTTTGTCCTGCAGACAGAGAGCAGTCAGCATTACATTTACCGTTGTTCTTCGCTGCAGCAGCAGCAGCAACATGGAGGAACACGCTCACATGTTCGTGTTGCAGCAGAAGCTTTGTCTGAATAACCTTCAAGGAGGAGGAGATTTATTTTTTATTATTTGTCGTCTTGTTTATCTCCCTCTGATCTTTTCCTTCCACCCGACTCGTTTACAGAACATGAGGAATTGTAAAATCCTTAACTCTAGAATGTGAGATTTTTATATTTAAGTGAACAACCACTAAATTCAAGTTCCCGCCAAACAAGTTAACACAATTAAATGTCATCGCCGGGGAAATTCTGCATATTGTTTGAATTTCAGAATGTTTGTAGTGTCACTAATGAAGCATCAGCAATGATTGTTTTAATGGAGCCGAAGATGCCTTCATCAGAAAAGCGTCTCCTCTTCCTCCCTCTATCGAATAGAGTCTATCCTGAAATGAAGCCATAACGAATAAGAACGCTGCCATCTTGGGCAGAGAAAGTAATTTGGAGCCAGAGTCTGTGGGTTAGGGATCGTGAGGGATCAAGGTTCCATCGATGTGCTCAACCAATCATGAGTCAGTCTCACCTGTCAATCATGATATTTCACCCTGTTTGACGCATACTTAGACTTTTTAGTTGAGTCCATGTCCCATCTGCAAACATGGAGGAGGCCGTGTTTCTGACCTCTAGTCCAGACACCAGAGGGCAATCCAGATGTTTTTATATACGTTCTGTTTAATGATAACAAACCAGTTGGATTTCCTGCTGACTCAAGGACGGAGGATGTTCTTCTCATTGTCGGCTCATTGTTTGAAGAGTTTGATAATTACTGCAGGTTATTTTTAATCCCGACACATCGAGACCACAGATCCTTTTAAGATATAAATAGTTTTCCATATATAACTCGCCACCATCATGGAATTAATGAGTCATATTTGAACCGTGTGTTTAGTGATGAATCCAGAATCACAGACTCCGGCTGCTAACAAGGACAAACCATCTCTTTTAATGTCTGGCTTCTGCTTCAGCCGTCTCACGCTGCATTTATCTAATCTAATCTTTATTTATTGACCAGCGACTGATGAATCACGTGAAAGTGAATACCTTAACTATAACATGGTCACTGGATGTTTCCTAACAATTATCCAGGCCGCGGTGGCTTCTGGGAAACTCGAGGACTGCGAAGGACAAAGTGTTATGTCCTCCAACAGTTTGTTTTTTTCCAGCTGCATTAAGAGGAGCATTTGGAATGAGCCTGGCCTTGTGGAGCACTGATGGTGTGTTCAGTCTTAGAATGCAGACATGGAGCCCCTGAACCGGGACAAAGCTCATCTGTCTTCAGGTAGTTAGAGGACGGAGGAGGAGACAAACAAAGCTGCTGAGACTTCGCTGGAATACATCATCCAGAGGCGACCTCCGTGAAGTTAAATGAAATCTACAGTCACATGCATTGTGTTCATTAGGAAAAACTTCCTCAGTGCCTGTTTGGAACGGGGCTGTTTGATCCGTCCTCATGTTCAAACTCAGAAACAGATGCAGTTTAGTAAAAGGTGTGAGTCGGTTTGGACGAACATGGAAGTTCATCGCGTTGTGAATTAGCAGACGACGTTCGTCACTTTGTGTTTTTCTCTTCTGCGTAAACACACAAACCGCAGCGCCGCAACGATTCACAAACTATTGACGTGAACGAGGGCTGAGTTTTGCATCTCTTCAATATCCACTTCATGTTTGTTCTATCGGAGCCATTATCCGTGACCTTCAGCGGGTCGCAGCCTGAGTGGGCCGACATAAATGATGCACTACATAAGTATACAGCCGCCGTCTAATCGATGCTCGCTCAGGATGCTGCACACACTGCGTGGCCGGAGGCTGCGGTTGTGAAACTGTTGAGGGATTTCCTTCACTTTAATGAGACGTTAGACATGCATGAGAAACCAGATGATGCACATGTAAATCAGAGGCTGCAAACCAGAAATCAGAGGGGTTTTTAAAAAATGGATACGATCGCTGTCTGAGCAGCTGATTGGACGACACTGATAAGCAGCCGCAGTGTGATTTGTATAATAACTCTTAAAGAGGTAAGAATTCTGCTTTATTTTCCTCAATAAGTGAATCCGATGATATTTTTTACACACGTGTCACGATACAACTTCTGGAAAGATGGAAAACATTGATCTGATATCGGCTTCCAGATGTCTCGTCCATTCCTTTTTAAGTTGTTTGCATTTTTGTCCAGAGTTGACAATAATGTGGATGGATGTTTAATATTTAATATGAAGGAGTGTGTGTGTGTGTGTGTGTGTGTGTGTGTGTGTGTGTGTGTGTGTGTGTGTGTGTGTGTGTGTGTGTGGGGGGGGGGTAATGTAGCCGCCGGCCCCCGGAGACGGACCTTCCTTTCCTCTTCCTGTGCTGTGCTGAGTTTGCAGGATGTCCTCAGCCACTTAGCCACTCAGTTACCACTAAACAGCTGTAAGGGCTCGTCTCCTCCAGCAGGACACATAGAAACACACCGGTCCAGTCAGACTACACACATGAATTGGACGGACGGGAACTCAGAGGAGACACACACTGTGAGATGAGCCCGTTCACGTCGGTTCTGCCCGACACACGGAAGAAACACCGATGTTTCCGTTGAAGCAGCAGATTCCCATTATTTTTTCCTAATGGAGACATTTGTGGCAAAAGCTTTTACATTAAACTAACAGTGTTGAAGATGAGGAGCTGCCGTTAAAGGAGAGTTATTCTGCTCATATTTCAGTTGATCATTTGAATTAGTGTTTAATAAGTGTGTTTCGTGCTCTAATGTTCAGAAAACACATCACTCTCCTCTCACTGTCCATCGCTGCAGCTCCTCCTTTCAGCCTCTGTCTGAAACACTTGATCAGCCTGATGCTGATGAAGCTGAAACAAACTCACGTCTTTAATAAACGGAATGAGGCTGATGGAGAAATGGGACAAACACTCCACCAATCAGGACGCTGCATGATGGCGGGAGAAAGGATGGAAGTTGATTAACATTTCCTTCTAATGGAATTACAGATTTTAAAGTATCACTTGTCAGGGACCTGCCTCCTTGGTTTCCTAGTAATGCTTTAGGATTAACTTGTCATTATAGATCTCCCATGTTCTTATATGTTATCGATATCATATACTAGATATGGACCTAAATTAATTTATTTCATGTGTCTTCTCGGAAGAATTCTGGCCGTAGGACAAATGGAGTTTATGACTCCAGATTCAGAGCCAACTGTCGGAGTGATGGAATAAAAAATACAAAAAGGGATTTCTCAGAAACTGGGTTGATTTTAATCAAAACTGAAAACCATGACTTTTATGGATATTTTAACCACATTATTTTTTCTTAAATGCTCTCCTTCATTCTGCTTTTTTCTTCCTGAGATCCTTCATCTCAGCCTTTACTCACACACACACACACACACACACACACACGCACACACACACACACACACACACACACACACACACACACTGAGTACCTGTAGACGTAAGCTGACCCCACTTTCTGACAGGGGCACTTTGTGATGTTAGGCAATAACAAAGCGAGGCTTCTGTGTGGAACTGCGGATCACCGGAGCTTTGGTTCTCTCACGGATCTTCTCTGGAATCATCTCCGGAGCCAACAAATCCTGCTGGAACCATCAGCGTGGGCTTTGATCAGGAAAGAGGAGATATTGAAGACGGAGGACGAGGAGAATAACACCGGTTATAATGAATCGTCAGAGTCGTTCTGTCAGAGAGGAAGCTCTGGAGCTTAGGTGTGAAATGTCTTTGATTTGGGACCAGCTGGCGTTTTCTGCATAATAGTTGTTTTTTAAGCACGGTCTCCCAGGACGACACAACAATGGAGATATTAATCAAGGATTCAAGGCTTTTTCTGAAGACACTTATTGTCTGTGTTTTACTAAATGGCAGCAAAGACGTTTGGCACCGACACAAAGGAAGAAGAAGAAGTTTCTCGCTGAGGATTGTGTGTTTTGACTCTTTGATAATATGTAAAATCAGTGATGCAGGGACAACTTTAAACTCAGGACTTTTAATTAGTCTTCCTCCTCTGGGAAAAGCAGCTGTGGAATCTGCAGCACTGCTTCATGGAGCCGGGAACCAGAGACAAAGCTCTTTAGTGATCACTGTTTCCATCCATCTGCCCCGTTCTCATCACAGCTCCAGAAAACGCATGGGAGTGAGAAGCCTGCTTGTGAAGAGGATATCTCACCTCCAGAGAATTTCTTCAATTTTGGTACAACTATTTTTCTGGGACTCAAGGATGAAGTGATTCAAATTTAGAGGTTAATTGTCAAAGGTGAAGGTCACGGTGACCTTGCAAATCTCTTTTTGGCCTTGTTAAATCTTTATCCTAAAAAGGCCTTGAGAGAATCCTTTCAAATTTGGCACAAATGTTCACTCACAGATCTGCTGATTAGATTTTGTCACAAAAACATGGTTTTGGCCTCTTGAACACAACATTTCAAGTCAGACTCAAAGATGAATTCATCAGATGTCAAAGGTCAGAGGCCAACATGAGCTCACATGAGTTTGGAAGATAGACTGAAGCTGCTCTGGTTGGTGGAGGCGACTTCAGGAGTGTATTTCTCTCTCTGCATCTCTTCTTTTCTTCTGTCTTTCATTTTTAACCTGTTAATCTTTTCAAATGATTGACAACATTCCGTTACCTCGTATTCTTCTTCAAGTTCTGCACAATAGTCGCTTCTCTTTGGACACTATTACATTATTTCACATTCAGAAGCTGTGAACACTTTTATTTCGGAGCTCTGTTGCTTTTCAGACGTGCACAACACATGTGTCGAACATCCCAGCATCTGGTCTCATTTCACTGTGTTTCATGCAAATCAGATGGAATGCCTTCTGGCTCATTTGCATTTAAATTACTCACAAATACGCAGCTAAATTGACAGTAATTTCCAGTAAAAGTCTCTAATACGAGAATCCTCTTATTACTTGACCGTGCTGTCATCTGCTCCTTTTTGTCAAACCTCCTCTCTTCCTCTTCCTCTCTTGCTCTGTCTCTTTTCAAGATGGTTTACACTTAGCATGCATTAGCCACAGGCATGTTCCCAGTCCTCCCTCTAATCACTAGCTGGACCTGCTCCAGAGCAAGAGGCCTGCATGCTACCAACCTTTGAAAACGTCTGCATTGCAGAAGAGTCAGAGCGCTGCTGAGGGGATGTGAGGGAGGGAGGTGCATTTACAGTATGTGTGAGGAGAAAAGAGATTTTCTTTTCTTCCCTTTGGCAGACTGACATTTCCATCGGTGTGATTGGAGAGCGGTGCAGCAGCAAAGGTTAGGGCTGCTCGCCGAGACCGGCTGCTGAGACGCTGTCGCCGTGCCAACAGTCTGCAGCCGTGCCGGTAAAAAGACACAACAGAGGCAGAAGCAGCAAACTGTCTATAGTATATAAATCAGACCAGTGTGAAGGAAACAGAGAGACGACCCCACGGAAGGTTTGAGCCATCACATTGTAAAACATCTGGTTAGTTTTCAAAATTATTATCAATTCCTTCAGTGTTTTTTATGAGGACGGCTTCATTAGATTTAAATCATCGTTTGAATTAATGCGATGCCAAATAAATCACATTGCCAATATATTTATATTTAATTCATAGAGATTCCTACACCATCGATTATCATCCAACAAGAATGTGAGGGACTGTTACATTTCTATATCATGAATTCATAATGACATCAACTGAAGTGCTACTAATTGTATATGTATATGTATATGTGTAGATATAGATAAACGATGTGAGTAAACCTCCCAAAATTTCATTTTTAAACCTGCAAACACAATCCATTCAGAATCAGAATCAGAATCAGAATCAGAATCAAAAGGTATTTATTGCCAAGTAGGTTTACACCTACCTGGAATTTGCTCTGGTTATTGGTGCATAAAATGAACATAGACACATTAAAACACAATAAATACACCACACATAAGAAAAACAATAATAATAATAATAAAAAACAATGTATATTTACTCAGTATTTACTTATTATTTACTCACTTTTTATAATATTTATACAAGGTAGCATTTCTTTAGACATAAACATATCTATATAAAAAAATATAAAAGATAAAAGATATAAAAAGTGAAGTAAAAAGTGAAATGCAAAAAGCAAAACAGTGAACAGTGTCAAATTGCAATATGCAATGTAATGCAGTGTAATATATATAATATAATATGTGTTAATTTAACACATCCTTGATGTGCAGTCGGGAACAAGCTGGTCTTCTCTGGAATTCAATCTTTCTTCTCAGTTTTGAAATGTCCTGTTGAGTGTTCAGACTCAAATCAGCCTGTGGACGTGTTTGTTTGCTCCGAGACATTTTCTACTTTCTTCGTGTTTCTGTCCTGTAGATTTTTTTGTTGTTGAATTTTTGTGTATGAAGCAGAAAACACTGAAGCTTCTGAAACGCACGTGAAGTCAGACGCTTCCCTCAGAAAGAGGTGGAAGAGATTCGTCAGATCACCTCCGGAAGTCGACAGATAACTTTTCCTCTTTTCCTTTGACAAAGACACTGATATAATTTGGCCAATCAGCACATCCACTTAGTCACTCGGTGGATTTATGAATATCAACTGGATTCATTCAGTTTAAATGTCACAAAAATCTATTCAAGTGCACGGGGGAAATCTGAGAGATCAGTTACAGTTGGACACATTTTCTTTGTTGACGTTCAGATCAAGGACACCGGAGTGGGAGGGGCGAGGTAGGTGAGCTGTGGGTTGTGGATCAGCGGGGAGGAAGTGAAACGCTTGAGTGGGCAAAAGGGGGGATAGAGGTGCACGCCGGGGCCGAGGGTCTCGCACCGTGCACAGATATGACCCGTGCACACGCTGGGCCCTCTGTCCGCTCTGAATTGCTGATGTCTTTCTTTTCCTGGGGTTGTGCACACTGAGGAAAGTCTTCAGGGGACAATTCAGTGTCAGCACATCTGAACAATATATACATGTGTGTGTATATACAGTATACTGTGCTGTATGGATTGTCCTGAGTTTCTAAGCAGGTTTTTACAAACCATACAAACTGTGATTTTATCAGAGCAGCGATCCCAGGTCTCGTCTGCTCCCTGCGGCTTCTTCTCGAACCCAAACACAAGCCTGTGCCAAGCGAGAGGTGAGAATCCTGCGCGGCTTTGCCTCCAGTCAGATCCGAGCCGCGCTGTTTTTTACCAGAAGCGTTTCGTCGCATTGGTATATTTGATGATAATTAATGAAATCTCCGCTGGAATCGCCGAGAGCTAAACAAGCGAACACTTCCCGAAAACAAAGACATTTGGTTTGGCAGCGGCACGCATGAGAAATGAGATCTCACATTCTTCCTGCTCGCATACCTCTACGGCTTTTTCCTCCTCTGCTTTCAGACCCTTGTTTTCTCAGGCTTGTGCGGAATACGAGACATCTGGGGAGAGACGGGCGCACGGCAAATCTAGCGATGGAGTGGTAGAGGCCGTGTTTGTTTTGGCTTCAGGTCGTCGGCGAGGCTCGTGACAGCTGCGCTTCCAGTCAGGCGACATGATAAGGCATCTTATGAGTTTCAGGCAACATCAATGGCAGACGGATTCACAACGGTGAGGAGGAGGAGGAGGAGGAGGAGGAGGAGGAGGAGGAGGAGGAGGAGGAGGAGGAGGAGGAGGAGGAGGAGGAGGAGGAGGAGGAGGAGGAGGAGGAGGAGGAGGAGGAAGAGGAGGAGGAGGAGGATGAATGGGTAAGGTTCACTTTCACGCTCCGTCCTGAGTTTGAAGTGAGATTGCAGCTGTCATTGCATCACAAACTCCCCCCCCACCCCTTCCCTTCGCACACCCAAGTTATCTTTTAATGCGTTTTACATTTATTTGACACAGATGGGAAACGGAGGAAGAAAGGGAAATGACATGAGATAACATTTCCCTGCTCGACTCCGACTCCAGGGACACTGACACACGGACAAAGTGCAAGTCCATCTTTTCATGTCACTGCTTTGAAACAGCACAAATGTACATGAGGGAAAGATTGGAAAGAGTAAAAAATAAGGAAATTGATCGATTGAGTGAAATAAATCTGGCTTTTTCATCACCTTGGTATAAAAACCAAGAATGAAAATACACATTCATGAATTCTTTACATTAATAACCACATTAATAGAACATTGTGCAGGATAAGAAATAGGAAATAGTAATAAAACGTTTCATCGTGTTTAGAATCACTGTCTTTTGGCCTTAAAATGAGAAAAAATCACCCTTTACTACTTAGAAGACTACTTTACTATACTTTACTGTATACTTTACTGTATACTTTACTACTTCTTTACTATATAGACGACTATATAATGAGCTAATCTGTCATTTTCCCAGGTTAATGAAGAACAACAACAACAGAAAGTATTTCGGCAAGTGTAAAATCGTTTAGGTACAAAACATGTTGAGTGATCATCTCTAAACGTAGAAACGAACTAGTTTGTTTGTGCTTCGTTGTGCACTACTAGTCACAATGCATTGTGGGAAACCATGAGTGCAATATATAGGGTATAAAACATTTCATTAAACATTCGCACACCATGACAAATGGCAAACTCTCTATACAGTGATACAGGACTGAGACTTGTCTTCTACTGATTTCACCATATTTCACCAGCATGTTTCTACAGAAATATCACACACGATCTATTTCGATGGCACCCGACGCTCCAGATAATTTGCTGTGACGTGAACCACGTTGTTTGCACAGAGCGCTGTTCACCTGTTTATTCAAAGGTCGCCGCAGCTCGACTAACAGAACCTGACCTGGAGAATCAGATCTCGTGGAAGACGTCACTCACGCTGATGAGTCCCAGCTGCAGCGGCTGCCGAGCGCTGGCCTCAGTCCACACTGAGCTTCTCTGGTCTGAGGTGTGGAGATGATAAGATGAACGGCTCCTCAGACACCTGAGCCGCAGACAGACGGAGATCTCTGGAATTAAATATGAGAATATGTTTCCTTCCTTCAGAGCGAGGTCAGTTCATCTGAGTGGAATCGTGACAGTCGCAGAGTGACTGGACCTGAAGAACTGTTTTAATAGCTTCATGTGTTTCATTAAGTGCTTAGTACGGAGATGAGGATTTATCAGTTTCATGGTGAATGCACAGGTGTGACTCACATCCTCATCCTCAGGACGATCTGCGCTTGAAACTGTTCCACATAAAATAAACGCAGCTTCAGGAGTAAGAGGGTTCATATTGAGTGTCTGTGTGCACTAAGGTTGAAAATGGCTTACGCAAAAAAAAGGATTCCGATTTATAAAACCTAGCACGCACACCTGGAGGCAACGTTCACTTTATATCACACACAGACTTGTTGGATAATTATCCCAGAGTGGTGAGAACTTGTGTTTGCACTGGGATGGTTCTGCAACTCTTCTGTTTAATGGTTTCTCAACGCAATTTTTTCTACATTTGCGTGAGAAGTAGCGTATTCGCACAAAATGGGGTCCGACAGATGCGTACGGTTATAAATGAAGCCCCAGGTGTGGGCTGGGAAAACCCGTCCTGACCTCCTCTCCAGTGGTCATCAGTGGAAGGTGCTCTCACCTCCAGAAAACCTCTTTCAATCACGGCCACTCCAGAATAAACGAACCCGTCTCCCGTCCTCTGGCTCTTTTATGTCCAACTCTCAGGCTCTCAGCAATCACCACGCCGGAGGATTTTTCCATTTTCTCCAACACAAAGGCTCATTGAGGTCTCGATGTGAGTGATGGCCGCCGTGTAACCCGGCAGCTCCATCCTGTCGTAGAGGGAATCGAACATTCTATAAACTCTATAAAAAGAGGTGTTTATGTCGTAGCGTTCGAGTAAAAGTGTTTACTTGTTGGAGGGAGAGATAAAAAAAAAGAGATGCTGAGAGTTCACAGCAGATGTTTCTGGAAGATTTCCCTTCTTCCCTCCGGTGAGGTGATCATTTCATGGACAGGAGCAGCGGAGGGGGCTGGCCGTTAATGGCGAGGTTGGTTGAAGTGTCCTTGAGAAAAACGCTGAACCCCAAATAGCTCCCAGTGCATGTTTATGTGAAAACTGTGAGTCATTTGGATAAAAGCATCTTCCATACAAACGCGGCGTGATGGAACAGGACGGGCTTTGTTCCTCGCCGTGCGTGGCCCCCCCCGCTGCAGCACTCCCACATGATGAGTCCATAACAAACTGGAATCAACACACAGGGGATTAATGTTTCCACCAACGACTTCCTGCATCTCCTGTGTCCAGCAGCGTCTCCCTACCTTCCTCACACTCTCCACAAAGGAAGGTGAAATATTCCACGATATGAAAGTTGCCATCTTACACAGATGATGTAATTTAGAATTCATCAGACTCAGCTGTCAATCGTAAACAAATTTAAAACCAAACTTTGACAATGGTGAGTTCCTATAGAATACATGAAACATACTTTCCCTCACAATGTTTCCTTTCCTTCATAATAATAAGAATATTATGAATTTCTTCTTGAGAATACATCTTCTAATCAAATTTAACATTTGACATGATACTCGACAGCCTCAAAATTAATCTCCAATAACTCTGCATAATAAAACTAAAGAAAAAATCACAAATTAAAAGTCCCCAGATGCAACTGCAGAACCTTGGGGTGTTTTTCATTTTTAAACCTAGCCAAACATTACTGTCTCCATCGTTCCAGTTTTAAAATCCTGAGTCAAGCGCCAAAAATAACTGAAGCCATGAGTTCCATGGAAGAGCACAAGTTCCATGGATTGGTCACCAAACCATGGACATAGTTTGGTGTAACATTAATCTACAGCAAACTATCATACAGGGGGACAATCATGTCAATATTCTGACATACAAATATAGAGGTACAGTTAATAGCTGGGATTTGAAACACACTTAATTGTTCTCTTTTCAAAAAAGGATGCAAGTCAGTTCGATCAGATTTCAATCATCAGTTCATTACGTTACTAGAACACGAAAACCATGGGAGAATCAGCTGTTTGCCTTTGGACATTTTTCACTGTTTTCTCACATTTTAATATCGATAATCAGTTTATGCAAAGTTGCGGCTCGCCCACCGGCCCGCGTTGGCGTGGACACGAGCGTCGGGGGGGGCAGCTTAGGACCAGGACGGGGACGATTCCTCTCATTCGTTCCCCAGGTGCTGTGTACACGGAGGCAGGAAGTCTCCGTCTGAGGTTGTGCGCTCACATGCTTCTTCCTTGGCCGTGAATCTCGACCAGGACTTAGGAGGCTCCTCCCTGCGGTGAATCCTCTGCACCTGCAGCGTCGGCCTCCACCGGCTCTGATGGAGCAGCTCTTTGATCCTCTGAGCCGTCAAATCAACCCAGCCGCCGTCCAGGTTCCTTTGTGTGCGTGTGCCGGTGCGAACACAACGATAATACGATCACATTTACCGGAGTCAACACTCAGCGCAGAGAAGTGAGGGATTAAACATGTGTCACGGAGCGATGGGTTTAGTGTTGTGTGTTTATGGAGAAATCAGAAGCTGGTGTGTCACGATGTTTAAGATTGAGGCAATGTTTGGTTCTTGTCGTACACTGGTAATAAAGACAACATCGTGCCAAATCATCCGGATCGCCCCCTGGTGGCTGGCTGCAGTTCCTGCCTTCTCCATGTCAGCAGACGGGACATGGACCAATCTTTATTTTTGAATTCTGTATCTTTGACCAGCCATTTGTATTGCACTGCACATTTCAGAGCTGCATGATGAGATGGAGTATAAAGGCCATATTGAAGTCAAACTTAAAGTCGTAATTAAGAATAAAGTCTAAATATTTAAAGTATAAGTTGTAATTTTATGAGAAAGGTTGATATTGTATGAATACAGTTGTGATTTTGTGAGAAATATGGTACAATTATTACAAGTACAGTTGCAAATGAATGAGAATACAGTAGTATTACTGGAATAAACACATTTCACACATTCTTGACTTTCTAAATAACAGTGACTAAACCAGAGGAGAGACAGAAACTGAATAATCGGCTTCATGTGGGAACAACAAACAGACGAGTGCGTTTGCACTCTAAGTTTTTGGCCGTGATGATTTATTCAGATAACAAAATGATGTGGATAAAATGGACAGATTTTGACGAGTGATGTTCATTGAGCCAAATCAAAGTGAAGAAGATGTGACAGCTGCGATCTGGTTCTGGGTTCAGGCTCAGTGTGATGGAGGCGTCTTGTCAACTGTGTCTAAAAACTCTGGCAGCTTCAGAGTGTGCGAGGGAGGAGACGGATCCTGAAGAGGATTGTGCGAATCGTCAGATTGTGTTTGTGTGTTTTCATGTGTTTGTTTGTCTGTTAGCAGGATTACCCAGAAACTTCTGGACAGATTATCATGGAAATTGGTGGAAGGATGCGATATGGGTCGGGGAAGGAACCAGTAAATTTGGATGTGGGTGCAGGAATTTTTTAATAACTTTCCTTAACATTGCAAATTACAGCAAATTTTGACGTTTTGACGTATTTTCCAGGGAATATTTTATATTTTGGTTTGGATGATGATCAGAGGGAAGATCCAGGAATTACTTTTCAATTTCTTTAATTTCTTGCTCTCTGAAATGACTTAAGCGAACTTGTGAAGTTTATGCGTGAAAAAAAAACCTTTTTGGAACATGTGGTGTTTATTTCCTACTTGACCACCGAGAGAGCCGTTACGTCTTCTTCCCAGTGATTTAGATCGGAGCCTTGTTGTCCTTAAATATCTGCCTGGGGGGTGGGGTGTTGGGGTGTGGGGGGGAACAACTTGGACTCAGTCAGTTGTCTCTGTCCGTTAATGTGTTGCAGCTCTTTGGCTCAGGACCAAACACCTGCAGGACTAATGACGCTCTTACCAAACTCAGCTGTTGGTTTGCGTGCAGCGCTAATAAGCAAATGTGAGCAAGCTAATTTTTAATGGGACAACATGGGAAACATTACAGCCGTTAAAACGAGCAGCATGTTAGCGCTGACACTGTGAGACGCTCGCTCACATGCTCGCTATCAGACAGACTCTCGTCTACAGAGGTGAAAGAAAAGAGTTTGATGGGTTTCTCAAGGAAATGAAAATTCAACGTCACTTGTTTCGTTGCTTATTACCCAAACATGGTTTATTATCAATAAAGAGTGAATTGTGAGAAAACAGGGGGTTCATGACTAAACACTAGAATGTCACTCAGTACAGTCCTCTTATGAAATCACCTTTATATTCACTGGATCTGGGTTTTTAATTGGATCAGCAGCAAATATCAGTCCCCTAAATACGCCTGATTTTTTTTAAGTTATCAAGACCCATGAATTATTCTCTGAGAAATCAATGGAAATGTTGAAAAACGTCTGATATGAAAACAAGTCCATCATTCTATCAAGTTTCAGAAGAATCCATCCAGTAGATTTTGTGTAATCCTGTAAACTATCAGTCGAGAAAAAAGTTAGTTATGGTAAATATCAGCTTTAGTGTGGACAAGGTGGAGAACATGAACTCTAACGAGGGCAGAAGTCAAAATTGTAAATTCTCCGCGGTTGGTGGAGAACACTTCTGTTCCTCAGAGCGACGCTGTAAATGAACTCGTTGAATTCGTTCAGCACTGATAGTCCCAAGAAATCTAAAGAAGCCCTCTATGTGTCTCTCACACACACACACACAGACACACACACACACACACATGCATGAACCAAACATATTCAGATTCAGCCTCACATCCATGCTCCCGGGCAGAATAGCTGGCATGTGTCAGAAGCACGTTCTTGCTCGACATACAGGCCTTGCATGCGCTGCCAGGAGCCGGGTTTCAATGTGGGATCCTGACGCATTGCAGAGGGAAACCGCTGCTGGACCTGCCTCCCTGCTCACACACACACACACACACACACACACACATGCACACACACATGCACACACACACACACACACACACACACACACACACACACACACACACACACACACACACACACACACACACACACACACGCACACAAATTACACAGACACGCATCGTCCTGATTGTCTGTTATCATGCTCTATCCCCACATGTCACTCAGCCCGTGCATTAGATGGCGCCCTGCTTGGCAGAAGAAGAAAGGCGATAGCAGTGGGAATCTGGAGGCTGTGCGTTCTATCAAACGGCAACATTAGTATGCAGAAGAGCCCAGAAGCCAAAACACAGGCGCTCAAGACGCCTCTTTAGCTGCTTGAAAAGGGATGAGGGCCACTCCAAGGTATGAAGCCATGCAGCGCCTTCTCTGGGCCGGGGGGGTGGGGGGGCGATTCAGCACATCCACGTGTTGTGTACTATTCTAAAGATCCCAGGCGTTTTATTTGTCACAGTAACAAAGTTCAAACAGATTTCTATTCTTAGCCTTAGTGCCATCTTGGCCTGTGGATAGATTTGGCTTTCGGAGAATTTTTCTACGGAATTTAGGTGAAGGAAAAAATCATTTATGTTGTTGAAAAAGACTCGAGGCTCGTTTGTGCTCGACGTTAGAGAAACGGAAACAGACCGAACTCTGAGTCGGCCTCATTCCGTCTGTTTCATGGCTGCTGAAGGTTTACGGATATGGACAAAACGGACGATATGGAGCAGTACCATCAGGAACCATGGGGGGGCAGTGTTGTCAAAAGGTCAAGCAAGATGACATGCTTAACGACATGGCAGCCTCGAGGATGTATGGAAGTACGTAGGCAGTTTACATTGTTTCTCTCTTCGTACGTAGAGGCAGCGTAAATGAGACTTTAAAACCAATTAAAGATTTGTATATATTGAAAAGTATTTAGTGCTGAAGCAAACTTCTTTCAACTTTTGTTTTGTTCTCGTTTTTCACTGTTAAACACTTATTTGATTATTGATGAGATCATAATGAAACATTTCCTATTTACACTGAAACTGATTTTTCTCATGTGCATTCCCATTTAGAAAAGAAAAATGAATTTTCCAGGAAGGGTTGAACTGTTTAGGGATTAGATTTGTTTTTTAAAACATAGAATTCGATTTAAAAAAGATTTGATTTCACAACTGCTTCTTCGGGGAAGGACCCGTCCCAGTAGGGAAGGTTTGACGTTAAGACCTGTCGACTGTTCAGAGTAACACACACTCTGTTTATGGAAAGACATTTTTCTTTTCAGTCATTCAATTCTTGTTTCTTGATATTTTGCTCGGCGCAAATCAAATTCCATTATCCTACTGTGTGAGGCGCAGGGTTCTGCAGCAGATACAAACCGAAGCCACACAAGCTCGGTCAGACACAACATTCTCCTTCTCCCTGTGACTCCGGACCCGTGAAGCTGAAGCCACGTCTGCCCGGAGCGACAGAGCCCAGGGATTTCAGTTCTGTTTTGTAACTTGTAGCTGTAAATCAGACGGCCAGCGTCACGGACATGTGCTGCACCCGCTGACAATTGACAGTCGTAAATGAAACTCTACCTTCCCAGCGGCTTGTGTAGAAGAGCCGAGACAAACTGTTGACGCTGTGGCTCAGACACACAACGACTCTATTTGGCCTCTGTGCGATTTGACGCTGTTATTTCGTGTCTTCTGATCCCGAACACACAATCACAGCCTGTAGTGTCTGTGATTGTGTTGTCGCTGTGTTCGCCGTGATCTCTGCTGCCGTGGACACATAAGCACACACAAGCGCTGATGAGCACCACGGACGCCCCCCCCCCTCACAGTGTCGGGCTCTTTCCTACAGAGACTATGATTGCAGCGAGTGTGCACGGACGCAGCGACATGTTCAGTTGTTGGATCACTTGATCCAGGGATTTACGAGCTCTAGCTCAAAGACGCTTTCTTTTTTTTTTGACATATATGTTTATTAGTTTTCCAACAGGTAATACAACACAAAACAAAACAGAAACAAGACAAACATTTGGCTCACACACATATTCAAATCCATACAGGCAGAAGATTCAGGGGTCACGTCCTATACACGTAAGAAAAAATTAAAAAGAGATAAGTAAAATAACAGTATACAGATATAAAAGTAAATCAATTAAATGGTAAAACAGAGTGCTTCTTTTGAGGCAGAGCATTCTGAGCTATGATGCAAACCCTCTTGTGAGAATGGTGGAAACATTCAGACCAACATATGACAGAAAGGGTTCCCATGTTTTACGAAAGGCATCATCATTGCTGTGAAGTTTACATGTCAAATGGTCCAACACAACCTATTCAAATACAACCCTTTGCCACTGAGCCTTGGATGGAGCTTTATCTGTGATCCAATTCAAAAGAATACACTTTCTAGCACAAAAAGCAAGTGTCTGATAAAGTCTTCTTTTAAATGTGTCAGTGATGGACATGTCAGATATACCAAGTAGCAGGTATAAAGGGTTATTATTATCACTGTTAATAGAAAGAATCTTATTAATCTCCTGCCCTATGACCTGCCAAAACTGCTGTATTTTTCTACAATCCCACAAACAATGTGTCAGACCACCAGATTCTATCTTACACTTGGGGCACAGTGGAGATGTATTAGGTTTGTATTTATGACGTTGAGAGGGAGAGATATGAACCCTGTGAAGGAGCTTCAGTTGCACAAAGACGCTTTCTAATAGATGACAACTGACATGTTTGAACGTTTAATAACCTGTCAAGGAGAAGGGAAAGTATTTATTTGTAGGATTCCAGTGATTAAAACGGTGCCAAAACTGATAACTTTTTTCCTTCAATAATAAAAGCATTAAATGATGATCCACAATATAACTTGAAAATGTTTTTTTATTGGCAATTATTTCCGGACAGAGCTCAGGTACATGTCCGTTTGTTTATTTGTTTGTAAGCAGGATTATGCTAAAATTACTAGACGGATTTCCTTTTAGCCCGATTGTGAGATTCCTATTTGTGAAAAAAACAATGTGTCTGCATCACAAACTTCTCTTCGTCTATTCCGCAAATTCTGTGTATCCATACAGACGAGACTCTCACAAATACACTTTCACCCAACTTCTCCCTCTGATCCTCAATCTGTACGTCAGCCACTTTTTATGGAAAGATTCACTCTTCACCGTCTCTGAAACTACTGCAAACAAAACTTCTCTCCAGTCTTACTGCTGGAAAAAGACTTGTGCTATTATTCTGAAGTGTTTACTGTAACTCCACCTTCTCCCTGCAGAGCAGCAACATGTCCACATCTCGATATGTGAAGGTCTTATCCTGTGATTACACTCTGAAACTCTGTCTTTGTGTGTCTGTGTGTGTTTAGACTTGCTCCTCAGTGGGGCGAGGATAAATAATGGCCCAGCTATTACGGTGGTTATTTGTATGCATAGCTTCACGTGACTGCATCACTAAACGGCGGGAGCGAAGCCTCCAGCTGGATTCTTGAAAATCGCTGTTTCTGCCGTTCAATCAATGTGTCATCTCCCCTCTGTCAGACGGGGGATCTCGATTATAGACACACCCGCTGAAATATTCTCTCCGGAGCTGCAATTCACCGCTACTTTTCAATTATGGTTCCATTACCAGCCTCGTGTCATCACAGGAATTACTGTAACTGCACTCTCCGAGGTTTTACAACCACGAGAAACCTCAAACACACTTTTCCCTTTTGTTCCGTCAATTCCTAATGTAAGATAACTAGTGTGTTTTCTCTGGCAGAGTTACAGTCGAGGTTTAGACCAGTTTGCAAACAGAGTTATCACACTTACTTGCCACAATTACATTTTCTTACGTGTGAGAGTCGCTCAGGGTGGCAGGGTCTGAATTTTTATATTGGGGACTAACTTGAAGCACAGATGGTAAATTAATCTATATGTTATGGTAAAATTCTGTTTCCCTCTCTTCATTGTCTGCAGACCTCTTTCCAAACGAAGCAGTGCAGTCACATTTTCCAGGGGATTCGGGGGCTGAGGATGACGAAGCCTGGTGCAGTTTCCAACCGGGCGAGACCGTACATGTGTGACAGATCTGCCTGCAGAGTCTCGTGCAGTTTAGGGAGAGAAGAATGGAAAAACAGTTTTTTATTTTTCTGTATAGAGCACCACACTTGCTGCAATTTAGCTTCAGAGACCATTATAGATCAATCAGAGAAGCCTCTGGTCCTCACTCAGTCACTCAGTCGGGTGCGTGAGCAGAAATCTGTGTTTTAATGTGAGATTTATATAAGTTTGAAACCAAGTGATCTTTGCAGGATGGAATCTATTGTCGTTTTCAGACATGAACTTCAGAAAATGTCTTGAAAACAGTGTATGGACATATTCCGAACTTTCTCTTTCTCATATAAAGAACATAGCAGGAGATTCTAATGTTGGGAAGTGTCGGGAACATTCTGCTGTTGTTCACATCCACACCGGCGTCAGTCCTTATCACCAAAAGCTCTGGAATCACCTCATCTTTTTCATCCTGACATATTTCTATTCTTCCAGTTTTGCGTTCGTCTCGTGTTGGAAACGTCGTCAACGTGCTCCACTCACTCACCAGCTGTGAATTTGAAGGACGTATTCCAATCAACTGCCTCGAACATTTGCATTCTCACGAACAGCTCATCTGGAAAATTTCAGGGAAAATGTCTGGACTTCCGTTCAAGTCTGAAAGCAGCTTTTGTTCAAGTGAATCTGTTCAAATATTGCTTCCCCCCCCACTGCTCGACACAGTGAAAATAACTCAAAAACCTATTCCACAGGTATTGTTTTCTGAATATAAACCGTGTATTCCACATCCCGCATCCCGCTCTGATCGCCAGCTCCCTGCAGATTTCCACTCGTCTCTCCACAGTAATGTAAAACTCTGTGGGGAATATTACAGCAATCAGTATTCATGGAAACTGTTTGTGGACACTTTGGAAATGCTCTCGCCACAGGAAGTCCTAAAGATGCTGTAAATACGGCCGTTAACAATCCAGCTCCAGGGGGGACGCGTGCAGATTATTGCATCGCTTGTTTCCAGAACGAAAACTGAGGAACAGCAGCAGCCGCTCGACCCCCGGTGACATCAGGTCACAGGTGCACACTCTGAGGAATCTGTACAGTACCTTATTACCTATATGCAAACAATGTAGGGACGGAAAACTCAGAAACAGAAACTAATTGAGTGACTCTTTCCAGATATTTTACTCTTTTTAATTGGTTATTTAAGCCTGTAGGACATAATTGAGATCAACCACTGAAAACCTAAAGGTCATGAGGAAATACGTTATGCCAATGAGTTTCCTCATTAAGCGAGTTCTGACAATTATATGGTTGAGATGCAGATGTGAAATTGAAGTGGTGCAAATTCCAATTTTCATTTCCATTTTATGTGTATATAGTGCCCAATAACACCTTACAATAAAATAAAGAGAATCCCAATAACAATCAGAAGCACTTGACGGTGAATAGAGGAGAGACATGACTTCAGTTTTAATATCATTTTAATCCGTCTTGTTACGTCGAGGTAAATATCGTCTTGTCATTGTGCGATTGGCGTTCGCTCTTTCTATCGTCGTCTATCAACTCCAACACAGACGCAGGATTATGTTCGATGCCGGGGGCATTTCAAAATAAAACAATCCCTCAGAAACGTCCCCTCCTGAAGACGCTCTCTCTGTGCTTCTGGTTGATCCCCAGACACAAGTCCCTTTATTCCTTCTCTTCATTTCCTCACCACGCTCCACTTTCTGTCGTCTTTCCTCTGTTACTTGACTTCACTCTGTCTCCCCCCGAAGTTTCCCTGCTGACGTGTGTTGTCTCCGTGTGAGGGCGTGGTCACGTGACCTCGGCTACATGTGTTGACGCTGCTTAGTTAAAAAACCTTCCTCTGAGCCTCCGTGCAAATCGTCCTGCCACTCAGAAGCAAGTGGGTCAATCAAGGCTGGGACTGAGGCCAGAGCCGAATATAAGAATCTATCGAATGTAAACACTGTGTGTGTGTGTGTGTGTGTGAGGGATGGAGAGACATTACATAGACTTGTATTCATTTCCTGCAGACTTCCCCTAATCCTCACTCGAACCTTAACCGCTGATCCAAGAATCAGATTCTTCCCAGTTGGGGACACGGCGTTCTGACAAGCTGTCCCCAATTAACTGGTCCTCCGTCTGAAATCCGTCTCCATACAAGGCGCAGGACAGAACACACAGTCACACACTGTGCGAGATGGAGAAGAAGACGGAGAGCACATAAGTGGATATTCCTGAGAATCCCGAGCGGAGCTGGCAGGAGTGTTTAAGGAGCCCATTACCCGGCAGCCATTAGAGCTCGGCTTCACATGTTTCAGACACAGCGAAGACAAGGTCTCGTCCCCGTCAACCCTCACGTGCACTGTTCTCTCGCCATTAAAATGTTTACCCTCTCTACTGTACGTCTGTAAGTGGCAGCTTGACCACATCTCGAAAATCCCGTCTCCATATGTTCCCAGTTTAAAAATGGTGTAAAGGTAAAGCTTAATGGTCGACCACGTGAGAACGAGCTGATGTCTTCATGCCACAGACGGAGGAGACAGGAGGAGACAGGGTTCCTCTGTAATCACCTGACACATGCCGTGCAGTCGCCGCTGCTGCTGCTGGCAGATGCAGGTGGATTGTTATGATTCTCTGGGGAATGAAACAGCTACAATAATGTTTTTTTTCTTCCAAAAGGATCAAACCTCAGAACTCATCGCCCGCGGCTGTAATCATGAACTGCACCGCTGGGTCTCCTCCTAAACATCACTTAGATATCGAAGCTGAGACCTGTTCTCTACGATCCCACAGAGCAGCTTTCACTCAGGAGCCGAGGAGGCCGGCCCTGTTGCTATGGATGACATCATGCCTCATGGAGGACGTTATGTCCACAGTGACCCTGATTGTGAAATCCTTCTATAATGCAAGTAATCTCCGTTTGTATGTTGTTTATCCCATTTAGCTCAAACTTGGCCGGTTTGTTGCTGTGGGTTCGAGGACGTGCATGTATGTGAATTTGGTGATATTCGGAAAATGTTGAATATTTATATTTTTTGAATAAACACAGCGAGGGCTGGGACTCATCTGCGTGAAGGCGACGTCATTGGTCACGACAGCGGCTACTGGAAAACTGATTTTCCAGTTCAGGGTCCGGTTCACTGATCCGAGCTTCACCACAAAGTAGACGAGCACGTCCCTCCATCGAGGCGGATGCACCTCTCTCCCCGTGTTTCTGCACCGACGTTTAATGGGTTCTTCCTTCAGTCTAGCCCCACCCCTCCAAAATTAGCTCATGTTAATCGGCTAAGTAGTTTTTGCATAATCCTGCAAACAAACAAACAAACAAAGCAGTGGCTGTCTTATTTCACACTGGAAGAGCAGAACGTCACCTTGAGATTCATTTAATTGCTCCTCTGTCGGTTGTAGATGTTTTTTGCTGCTGCTTCTGAAATCAAGAGCAAACTTTCAAACTCAGATTAAAAGACAACATGGGATTAAAGAGTCTGCTGACATTTAAATATTTAATCTGCTGGAGATCTGGTGAAACCTCCTGAACAGCCACTGAACCCGACATCGATCCGAGAAGTATCGACTCGTCATTGAATCTCTAATCAAACTCATTCTGCACGTTTGACAAACAAAAAGAGTTGATTCTATTCATAGCAACACTTTTCCTGGGTAATCCAGTGAAATCCATTAAAGCATCGTTCCCTTATTCTCTTCCTCTGTTGCTGATTAGACTCATTGAAGTGTCGAGTGGGTCTGAAGAGCTTTTCATCGTCTGATGAATCCTTCTGGCCGACTGCCGGTATTTCAAGGTGGCTTTGTAGGTTTGTAAGGAAATGCTGCTAATTGCAGGTTTTATTAGAGACTCACAAACCAGTGTCTCTGCTCTTAATGGATTGTTTTGATGTGTTGTGTTGTTGATTTGTTATTTTTAACTGTCATTGAAACAGATTCGCAGGTTAGAAAATGCCTGTCTTTGAAAAAATTGCTTTCTATTGTTTCCCGAGAAACTAACACACACACGTACAGGTGTTAAGCCACATTTAGGAACAAGAAATAAAAAACTATATAAATGAGAAGGAAATAAAAAATGAATTATACTATACTTTAAAGATGGACGACATGCCAGCTCCCCAAAGGTGAAGCCAAAGCAGCTCAATCGCTCCCTGGTGGCTGGCAGCGGTATTGGTCATGAATCCTGTCTCCTCCATGTTGGCAGATGGGCCAAAGTAAAATAAGCAACGTACACATGAAAGATTTTCTGCCATTTTAGGTAGTTCCCATCACACTAATTTGTATTTAAGAGTTTCTCTACTTAGATTCGTTTTAATTTGCTATTTGAGGATGATATTTGATAACCCATGATAGGTCGAGCACATGTATCAGTGGGACCTGGAGTATTGGTAGCTGGAGGGAGAAGATGATCGATGGTCAACTGAGCCTCCACCAGGCTTGTTTATTTAGAAACAGATAAGATCAGACAATGTGTTTCTGATTCATTCCTGAGGGGCCCAGTTCACAGGTTTATTTATTTCCAAAAAGTCGTTATCAACGTACAAATATATATAGCATAACTGCAACGTGGGCAGTAACCTACAGCCCCTCTATTGTAACTCAACGGTATGTCCCTTTGGTATATTCACCCTTGTTACCATGGCAACAGAGCTTGGGTTGAACTCCCGTTATCGTCGTGAGACTGAAAAGTCAGAATTAAGCTAAAATCTTGCGGACGCACGCTCTGATCCGGTGTGCCGGGGCACCGGGGTCAACGATCGGTAATCAAAGCACAAGCCGCCAGCATTCAGGCTGTTGACAGAATGAATGACGCCGCCTGTGACACCAGTGTGTTCGCCCCGTCGACTTAACGCCTCTGGATTTATGCGCCCTTGCTCCTGTGTCGTCTGGATTAAGACACTGGCAGCTTTATCTTTGAAACATACCCATTAACCATTTTCCAAACTTCACCACTGTCCGACCGCGTCACATCCCTTTGTGCCGCGCTCCCGATGAAGCTCATTCATGTTCATGATCCCAGTGGGACATTTGCATTTCAGGCCTATTTTTCATCACATCTATTTATCCTCCTCAAAAGGAGAGGCACTTTGATGTCCTTCAAATCTCATTACGGCCGGGGCTCAGCACCGGCAAATGCTGATTTCCTCTGGTTTTGCAGTGGCAGGGAGGAAATGAGGGCGGCGGAATCCCTGTGGAGCAAAATCCAAATGGATATGGCTGGTCATGAGGGGAACCCTTTGAAACGCACAGCGCCAAGTGTCTCATTCCATCATGGAGGCCGAACTTGTTTAGAGGTGATTAGCAACACCCAGTGTGAGATGGAAATGTGAACGTTATCTCAAACCAGCTTCATGACACAAGCAAACTCAGGCGGACTCACCGAGAAGCATAATCTTCACATAATATCCCTGTTTCCTAAAGGAGGGCAGCAACAAGTCCCTGTAGCTTTGTAAACTGGACTCAATACTTTTAAGTTAACAATGAATCAGGTGACAGAGTGTGATGTCACGGAGGCCGACGGTCATTACGAACCTAGTGATATCTAGAAAACCGCCCTGAGGACACACACCTCCGCCAAGGCTAATGTCCTGTCAAGTTACAGCAATGTTCCAATCACTTATTCATGATCTAGACGCATAATAACATTATTGCTGCATTGTGCAGGTGTGCTATTTGCTATCATCCACAAAGTTTTTACCATCCATGCAGATACCACACAGCATCCTTCCAAGTTTCCAAATTCGTCAGGTACTTTTTGCATAACCTTGCTAACTACAACAAAACCAGCTTGTTTGAGGGTAATTATCACCGAATTATTGAGCTCCCTTCTGATAATTAGATAATAAAAACCAAAGTTACCAGAAACATTAACGCTTGAATGAACATCAGTGTGATAAGAACTACATAAAAATTACAGAAACCGAACTATGTCTATGCTTTTTAAGTTTGAACTCATGTCTCCTCCACTACAATGGAGGAGACATGGTTTATCATCTGTGCTGCAGCCAGCCACCAGGGGGCAATCAAGATGATTTAGCTTCACTTCACATCGTCAATCTTTATTTAGAGTCTGTGATACGATCTAACACAGAACTTGTAGCTGTGGTTTCACGTATCATTCATCTTACAGATGTAGCCTGTCTGTCAGTGGTGATTTCCCAATCATCCTTATTAAATATGTGAAAATGAATTAACAAAACACTTTAATTTAGAGCACTGCTAAAGACTGATGAAAAAAATGAAATGAAAATGCGTTGACATTTCACTAACCCTGACCTTATTTTACATCTTCATCTGCTCGCACTGTGAGATTTTGAAAAGGTGTTTACGTCCCACACTCCACTCACCTGAGTGTCCGTATAAAAGATTCTGTCTCTGTGTGGGAGTAATGGGTCGTTGCCTCGCTGCACTTTGGATGAAGCTCGACCGCTCTCACTGTTATTAAGGGCAGAGCTTTTATGGGAACATTAGAGAGCGTTTGTGCTGGAAAAGATTGCTGGAAAATGGACAGTGTGGCTGCAGAGGATCATAGATTTGAGTTTCAGCTCTTATTTAAAGTAGGTTACTCAACCGAGCTGGTTAGCGGATGGGCATCAGTGCTGCAGCAGAGGAACTGAAGGCTGCCGGATTCAGAGCAGGTCTTTATTTCATGCACAGGTAAAGAACAGCAAGTCTGTATTTTTCTTACTGTAAGTTTTCAAATTGAGCGAGGAAGATTTTAAGCTCCTCTTATTAATTGGAAAAGATAAAAATAAAACATTGGGTCCATTGAATACTGAGCAGCCATCAAGAACAAGGAGAATTTCATATTCTGATCAAGGAGCTGCAAAATTATCTAGATCCCTCCCGAGTCTATTTCAGTTAGTTTCTACTCGCTACACAAAGATCGCACAATAAAATTTTATCGCAATAGCAGATGGCAGTATGGTAAGGACACACACACACACACACACACACACACACACACACACACACACACACGCACACAAAGACACTCAGCAAATCAAACCCGAGTGTCAACGTGATTGACACAGAACCTGTTGTATTTATTTTTAAATGCGGAACAATTTCGGACCAAACTACTGCCTTGGTGTAAAAGCCCTTTAGTGTGGGATTTGACAGACAGTCCTGATGATAGAGAGCAGAGCTGTGGAGAAAAGTGCAGAGGGATTGAACACCGTCGGAGGAAATACTGCCCGGAGCCTCCAGATGGGTCTGAGGAGCAGGTTGGGGTCAAGTCGTTTTGGCCTCTTTCACTCAACTCGTCTCAGGAAACGTTCTTTTTCCTTTTCCCTCGGAGCCGCCGGGTCGGTTGTGGAGAAGAAAGAAATGTTCAGAATTCTGGAAATACAACAGTGATAAAGCAAGAGCAGGGAGAAATAATAACTGATCCTAATCAGCGAGATGAAAATCCCACGGGGCCGGTCAAAACAAACATTTCTGCAGAAAGCGACAAACGGGTAATATTGTACAACTGAATGATGTTGTAGATACATTTATTTCACAGGGTCGACTTAGACGGCGGTGATAACGGCTTGTAAGAGGAGACGATTAAAGGAAAAACAGCCGTTGAGAATGAACAGAAGGAAGAAGACGGACGTGTGTAACAAAACATGATTTATTTCGTTTCAGTGCTTTCCAGCAGCTCATTGTGACGATTGGTGCACGTGTTTACTGCACAGTCCAACAAACTTGTGTTGTTTTTACTAAAGAAGCCAATCAGAAATAATTGCAACCCACAGTCTGATTTCATGCTGCTCATCGCCTGAGTAGTTTTCCACTCAGCATCGGGGGCAGAGTCGAGACTAAAGGTGAACAGCGTTAAAAACAAACCTTCCCACTCTTGTTCTGTTACATCCTGAAACATGTAAAGCTGCTGTTGAAGCTCATGCTTTTATGAAACATCACAGAAATGGGACGAAACAATGCACTTGTGTTTAACTTGTAACCTAATTAGAATGAATGGAATCTGTATAATTCTCTATCGAAGCAAGAGATAAGCAGAAACAACAATTTTCCTGGATCCCGGTTAGTTTGGCAGTCCATTAATAATGCATTGCCACGTAACCTTTAGCACGGGGATGCTTGTACAAAACCAGAGAGCAACATGTTAGCTTCAATCAACAGAGAACTTCATCACGGGCCAGGTTAGGTACCGGTGCCATTAAAGCGGAGGACAAGCTGCAGATGGACTGATCCATTATTCAGAGCAGAGCCGCTCCACTATCAGGCCCTGACAGCCATTTGTTTGATTAACTCTCACTCGTTTGCATTTGGACAAAGGATGATTCATGCAGGGAAACCTATGGGCTGATTGGAGAGAGTTACATCTCAACCTATGCACGCAAGGGTCTTTAGGAGACTTCGGTAAAATGGCGTCTGTCGCGATGTTTATATTCAGAGAGGTTTAGACTGAGCAGGGGGAGGATCCGCTGTTAAATGTCACAGGTGCAGCCTGCCATTAAAATCGTTTTTTGTTGTTGCACCAACAGCGACAGTGCACAATCATCGCGAGGGTCAAGAATACAAGTGCAGATTAGCAGGAGATGAAGGGACAATGAGACATGAGCGTGGTTTCTAATGACCCCTCTCCTCTCAAAGACAAGTGCTGCTCTGTAAAGGGGATTCAAGCACCTTCCTGTTTTCTTTATTTACAGTATATGTTTGGTCTACAGCATGAATATAAACCCTAAGTGCCTTTCAATTCTATTTATTAACTGAACTAGAATTAGACATTGAAACTTCAGTAATAATAAACTCAAATGTAATGATAAACTAATATGTGACAGATATTTTGCCAGTGTAAGCACTTCGTCGATCTCAAACATTAAAACGCTCGTCACAGATCTTTACTTTTTAATCTCATACGTAAAGAAACAGACAACAGCTTTTTCTGTTTTAAGACCAGATCATTAGCAACTGCAAAAAAAATCTAATTAAGTATTTGCTTGATTGATAAAGCGTACCTTGCAAATACTTATTGGATTTAGAAAGTATCATTAAAAGTACATAACTTCAGATATATTCTCTGAAAGAACATGCAGTGACACATCAGTTTCTTTGCAGTTACTCTCAATGATGAATACTGTTCCTTAAATAATGAATAGCGGCACTCTTGCATGTTGCTCTATTACATGCTCACTCGTGTGCATTAAAGGATGCACATGGACTAATGAAAGATAAGCATAATCTCATCTAATGATGCACGCTGCTGTGGATAAATGTACAAGAGTCTGTGTGCTAACAGGGAAACACAGGGCACCACAGTGCTGTTATAGGATCAGAGTGGAGGGTTGATCCAGTTCATCACACACACACAGACTGCTTCACTGTTTTTAATCCAATTATTAAATCCGGCTACCGAATGCAAGCAAATCCTTTATAGTATTCATAGTGTAAAGTACAAATACATTGAAGAAAAGGAGGCTGAGGGTTAAAGCTGCAAATGCAAAGATTACCTTTCAATGTGCCTACTTAGGCAAAGGCTGTTTTCAGGACATTTTGTAAACTAACAGTGGACTTTGGATTCAAATGTAATGATATTAAAGCTTTAAAGCTGTGAATTTGTGTGTGTGAGTCCGACACACTCACTGCTTTATTACCCTGGCAATAGAAAAAGTTTATTGAAATGCGTTTCTTCCCCGAGGCTGATACACTACGAGAGTACACACACGCACTCAGTTCACAGTGCACAAAGAGTTAAAGCAATTTAATGCAATAAAAATACACAATCGCAATGTCAAGAGGCAAAAGTTTGATTCACCGCATTGTGACAACTTCATTTATTTCATTCTGACCGAGACTAAAGCAGTTAATCGTAAATAACTGACACCGAACCGAAGACGTCACAGATTCACGACAGATCAGCGATCACCTTTAAGTCAAATCAACAATTTGTGGCTTCACTCAATCTAAACCAAACCCTCCACGGCCCCTCCAGCTCTTCTGCAGTCTGTGGTGGGAATAGATTCATAGCGAAGGGCTATTCTCCATCTGTCCATCCTCGCTCTCATTCACGTATTCATCTATTCATTCTCAGGGCCAGACGTCCCGTTCCACGGCGACTTCCTCCAGCTCCCTCACAGCTCGCTCTCTCTCTATAGGGGGAATGTTCACTTGGGCGATTCTTCACTTTACGACTTGAACCCGGTGCCAGCGATCGGAGCCAGAGCAGGAAGTAGACTTACGTTTAGAAAGACGCAGCCAACAGTAAGGTTGGGTGGGTGGAGGGGCGTGTAATTAACGGGCCTGATTGGACACTGGAGCTCGGAGTTGGAACGTTCTGTGTTTTTTTGTTATATACATCCTTGAAAGCGATCTTGTCCCAACCATGTTGTCGCTGCCCGACCATAAAATATAGGGTCTGGATTGTTAGCCTCGCAGTGGGGGGGGGTTGGGCAGGGAAGCAACCTCAGTGGGTTGGTTCACCACTTTGGTCCAGACTGAAATATTGCAGCACGTATATATATTTGTATTGGCACAAAATTCTTTAAAGGTTTCCAGATGATGTTTCCCTGTGACGTGGGCGGCACACGAAGTATCTCAACAACTACATGATGCATTGTCTTGAAATATGGTTCAGACATTCAGAGAATCCCTGACCTGAGCAGTGGTTAGCACAGTCGCCTCACAGCAAGAAGGTCCTGTGTCCTCCTCCCTCTGTCCACAGACCATCTGCTCTGTGACCCTGCAACCCCTCAAAGGAGAAGTGCTACAGATAATGGATGGAGTGGTGGTTCTCTGACTTTTCATCTGGCACCATCCACACTTCGAATCTCCTTTGGTTCATGAATACTTACATTCCTACTCCCATCAGCCTCTTCTGTACTTTGTGTTGTTGAGTAGTGATTATAAAAATTATGCCATGATAAACGTGTTAAACCTGACGATGTCCGATACGTGACCATGAGGACGTTTCATCGTGACTCAAGGAAATACTAATAGAGATTATTAACGTTGGTGTGGGTTTTCTACGATAAGTCCGGAGATGGATGGATGTTTGTCTCTGCACGTTGTCCCTGTGATGAGCTGGCGATGGAACATATCGTGATCATGCTTTCCATTTCCATCCACATCTATTTACCCATTATCTGTACTGGTTATCCTTTGAGGGTCGCACCAATCCCAGCTCACATTGGGTGATGGGCCCGGATACAACCTGGACACGTCCCCACATTGAAATGGGCCAAACTCTGGTCTTGTTGTCCTACTGTGAGCAAACACTGCTGTCCACTGTGCGAGCAATCCTCCATTTACCAAGAAAAAATCGTCAAATCTAAAGTTTTCTCTTTGTACTGTCAGCTCCGTCCCTCTCGCATGGATCTGTTCTGAAATCTCCTGTGAAGATCTCTAATGTATTCTTGCAATCTGAAAAGCTGCAGGGAATCTGTCCCTGGCTTCCCTCAGACGTGTCACAGCAAACCCAACCAGATGACATTCGCGCTCCAGACGCGGTCCTGGAAATCACAGTCGCATGCAACGGCCACTTTAGAACGGGGACAGAAACCAGCAGGATCAAATGCAGTTATCTCATTAGCATTGGGGACGTCTCTGGATTCGTATCATTCTGATGCTTCTCGACGACGTCCTGGAAATCGAAGTGGAAATGAAACGGTGCAAACAAACGACACCGGGCGTGTAAACAAATATCAAGACAAACATCGAGATTTATACACTCAGCTGAAGTGTGCAAGCCTTGTGCTGACATGTGGACACACACACACACACACACACACACACACACACACACACACACACACACACACAAACACACAGACACACACACACTCACTCACTCTCGTTGACATGAGGAATCAGGGAGGAATCTTTCTTTTGTGCGCCGGACTTAAAATAAACCTTTATTCTTTGCCACAGGCTCATCCACAGCTGCATTTGAAAACCCCAAAAATGTCGATGTCCCACACGCTGGGCGTCCAGGACTCGCACAGCTGGTGACTTCCTGCATATCTGTCTGCTGGATGAGTCCGACATAAATATCTATACAACAGTTGGGAGGCTGCAGCAGCCATACGTTCACTCTGAGCTCCGCCCACTGATATTTATTAATCCTGCATACACTTTGTATTTCAAGTTTGACTTTTCTGTATGTGACACGCTGCGTCAGGTTCCTCGACGTGTGAAGCTGCTGTTATTTTGATCAAGGTGAACAGAGCGTGTTATCTCTCAGCTTTAAAAGGAATGTAAATATGACGATAAGGAAGAATATCAGACATAGATGTGTTGGCAGCCATTTAACAAGCAATAGAACCCAGTATAACAGGGATTAGTGCAGAAAAACTCACAAAAGCTTATTCAAAATCTAACTATATGAGAAATGTTTTGCTTAAATTACGTAAATCTAATTTTTCACAGAATAATATGTGGTTCCACACCAGCTGATGATTGTTTTCATTGTAGATTCATCTGTCCTACGTCATTAATCGCAATGCAATCTACAACATGTCAGAAAACTGTGAAAAATGTCAACCCTCAGTTTCCAGATGTAACAGTTTTTAGAAATCAATGAACTATTCATGACATTTATCAAGAAACATGTCAAACCGTCTCTGTCTTGAACGTCATTAATATTAGTTTGTGGATTTCCTCTGTTATTGATCATTGTAAATCTAATTTATTTTATTAAATAAGCAACAAACCATGTCTTTTCAGTGACTAACTGATGAAGCAATATACAGAGAGGAATTGAAATATGAATTGATATTGAATGTAATTGTTAGTTGGACTTTGTTTGACCTCATTAGTCAACCAACCAAAGATTGACTTCCTTTTTGTGGAGGTGAGTGTAAAACCGTCCCTCTGCACATATGTATTTAATATATAGACAATTTTTATGAAATGAACTAACACACTCACACACAGCAGAAGTCAGATATTTTCAAGATCTTGTATGTGCAATGGTGTTTAGGAGGAGGAAGAGGAGGAGCAGGAGGAAGGAGTAGAATGAGGAGGAAAGAGGATGAGGAGGGTGTTACTCGACTCAGTGATGATGAAGATAAACAAGGACAACAGTACGAGGAGGATGATGAGAAGGAGGTAGAGGAAAGAGTGAGAAAAAGGAGGAGAAGGAGGATGATGATGAAGGGGGAGGATGAAAAGGATGAGGTGGAGGGAGGAGGGATGATGAGGAGTATGAGGACGAAGAGGATGAGGAGGGTGTTTCTCTGCTCGGTGATGAAGATAAATAAGGAGAGCAGAGGATGAGGAGTATGAGGATGAGGAGGTTCACGAGGAGGAGGATGAAGAGGACAAGGTGGAGGAAGGAGGAGGATGATGAGGAGGGTGTTGCTCAGCTCAGTTGTGATGAAGATAAATAAGGACAGCAGAGGATGAGGAGTATGAGGATGAGGAGGATGATTAGGAGGAGGATGAAGAGGACGAGATGGAGGAAGGAAGAGGATGATGAGGAGGGTGTTGCTCAGTTGTGATGAAGATAAATAAGGACAGCAGAGGAGGAAGAAGGTAAAAGATAATGAGGAGGATGACGATGAAGATGAAGAGGATGAGGAGGGTGTTACTCATTTCAGTGATGAAGATAAATAAGGAGAGCAGAGAAGAAGGATAAGGAAGGTGGAGGATGAGAAAGAAGGAGGTGGAGGAAAGAGGTAGAAGATAACCAGGAGGATGAGGATGAGGAGGGTGTTACTCGACTCAGTGATGAAGATAAATAAGGACAGCAGAGTATGAGGAAGAAGAAGATGAGGAGTATGAGGATGAGGAGGTCGATGAGGAAGAAGGAGGTGGAGGAAAGATGTAGAAGATAATCAGGAGGATGAGGATGAGGAGGGTGTTGCTCGGCTCGGTGGTGATGAAGATAAATAAGGAGAGCAGAGGATAAGGAAGAAGAAGGAGGATGAGGTTAATGAGGAGGAGGGAGGGATGACGAGAAGTATGAGGCAGGAGGAGGATGAGAAAGAGGTAGAAGATAATCAGGAGGAAGAGGATGAGGAGGTTGTTGCTCGACTCAGTGATGAAGATAAATAAGGACAGCAGAGGATGAGGAAGAAGAAGATGAGGAGTACGAGGATGAGGAGGTTGATGAGGAGGAGGATGAAGAGGACGAGGTGGTCGGCTCCGTGGTGATAAAGATAAGCAGCAGAAGAGGAGGATGAGGAGGTGATGAAGATAATTAAGGACAGCAGAGGAGGAGGATGAGGAGGTGATTAAGATAAATAAGGACAGCAGAGGAAGAGGAGGATGAGGAGGAGGCGATGAAGATAGGCACAGCTCCTCCTCACACATGTCTGTGTACAGTGCTGTACAGTGGAGCTCCTGTAGAGAGCAGTAGATGGTTTGATTCCGTGTTACTGTACATCAGCGGAGGGAGGAGCGAGCGTGTAGTATTTCTCCTCTCCTGCTCCTTCCCCCCCCTCACCCCTCCACCACCCCTCCACCACCAACCCCCCCCGGTCGGAGCAAAAACCCATACAAACGCCTGTGGACGGCAGCGGAACAGGGGAAAGGAAACGAGCCGCTCGGCAGAGGCTTCGTGGGACGAGCAGGACGAGCAGGACCGGAGCTGCAGCTCGGTGGAGGACCAGGGGCTCGGAGGACCGGAGGACCAGGGGCTCGGAGGACTCGGAGAACCAGGGGCTCGGAGGACCGGAGAACCAGGGGCTCGGTGGAGGACCAGGGGCTCGGAGGACCGGAGAACCAGGGGCTCGGTGGAGGACCAGGGGCTCGGAGGACCGGGGTGTAAAGGACCGGAGATCCCGCATCCAGCTGCCTCCACTCGGGCAGGACCCGGCGCGACCCCCCGCTGCGACCACCTCACACCCCGCTTGCGTGCGTGCGTGAGGGAACCCCGACGGTAAGTGCTCAGCGTGGTACGCGTGCGTGTATAGTCCCAGTTTAGCCCGGACTGGTTTGACAGATCAGACCGCCCCCCCTCTTCCAGGGTGCTCATCGCGCCCCTGTGGCCGGGCCCCAGCTCCCCTTGCCCCGCTAACACATCCCGGATGTCAGCGTGCAGCAGCAGCAGCAGCAGCAATGGAGGCTTTTCCTTTTTATTTGCTGAGTTGTGCTGGTGGTCCTGCGAGGAGCTGCACACATGCAGGCCCACTACTTGCCTGCTGCACTCATGCATGCCTTCGTGCACACTCACACGCACACACACACACACACACACACACACACTCTCACACGCACACACACTGAGCCTGATAGGTAATCGATAAGGATCATTGCTTATAATACACCAACAGCGACCTCTTAGTGTTTGACTCACTTATTTGACCTCAATTCACTTTTCTCCCTGTTTGTCCTGCAAACACTGAACAAGTGACTTTTAAATATGCACCAATATCCTCTGTGCATTCACTATGTTGTCACTTCTGTCATGCAAACAACAAAACTATATATATATATTGTATATATTGAAGCCACTCTGCAGTTGAGGGTAAAGCTCCAGTGAAAAGGAAAGTCCTCATAAACAGCCTTGTAAACAAAATGCAGTGAGTGCACATGCTCATCCGGCTCCTTCACCTCCACATAAATCATGCATCTCTGCAAATACACAGGATTTCTGTGCATAACGTTCTCTGTGATGTGCACAGACGTGTTCGTATTGTATCGTGGACCATGCAGCCCCCAGACAGTGTGTGATCAGAAACCTGCCAATATCAGAACCGGCTGCAGGACGTTTGTGTTGTGTTGTGTTACCACCAACGCTCCAAGCTCAGGGAGGTGTGTTAGCATATGAGTGTGTTGGGATTCATAAAGGAAACAGCAACGTTGCCAGGAAACGGTTAAATAATAAAAAGGCCGTCATGTCCCACAGACCTCCTGAGTGACCGCTGACACTTTATCATTCACTCAGACCCGGAGAGGATCCCTGGGGGAATAATCTCAGTGCATAATTGAGCCCAGAGCAGATGATGAATATAATAACGGTGGCAGTTTGCTCCGTGCTCTTGCAGCTGGTCTGTGTGTGTGTGTCTGTGTGTGTGTGTGTCTGTGTGTGTGTGTATCCTTCATAGCCACATTACTCTGCTGTAATAATGAAATCACTCATTGGGGGCCACTCTGCTCGGAGCCTTTTCAGGGTCTTTCTTAAAAAAAGGTCACGTTCGTTTTCACAGTGAGTACCTTGGGCCGCTGCTGATGCAGAGTGACAGTCTAAAAGCCGGGTGCTCTTACGGTGGAATCCATCACGCTGGCAACAGAGGAATTTCCTCTGGCACAACTGAAGCTCCCCCCCCCCCCCCCCTGGAGTGAAACTTTTTAAACAGTTTGGACTTTTACACGTCTAAATAATTACCCTGTGGGTGTCGTTGGAAACACTGCAAAGGGCCGAGAGAGAGATTGTCTCGCCAAGTTATTTACAGTAATGAGTAATATCTTGTTCTCTTCCCTCTAATGTGGCTTCTAATAGAAATTGATCCTAGAAACTCGCACTTTGAGTTTTGTGTTTATTTTAACTCGGCGGTGGAAATGTGGTCGGGATTCGTGTTTAAACGCAAAATATACATTTCACCTCTGAGGCTCCGGTGTTAGTTACATGTTCCTGCCATTGTTATGCAAATTCCACGTGCTGCTAAAACACTCGGCACAGTTTCGGCTGAAAAAGCACATTCATGTCATCGCCCCAGATTCATCAATCATTATCCATCGGTTTAAATTGCAGCGTTCTCTCCCCGGGTTGATTATTAGCTCAGGAGAAATCCACCATTCATGTCTGACCCTTTTCCTCTGAGGATAGAACCCACCGAGCCCCAGTGTGATGAGTCGTCCATCACACACAACCATCCAACCAGGAAGTTCTCTCTCTACACACACACACACACACACACACACACACACACACACACACACACACACACTGCTTTGTTTTTCTTTAATCGTAAATAAATATCTTGTTTAAAGAATAAAAGCAAATAGGGAATATGAGCTTTTCTTCAGACGGGTGATGTAGTATATTGTTCATGAGAACCCAGAGAAGTTGGATGAGTGTCGCCCCATATGACCTGGTTCTCCTCCTCTTCTTCTCCTCTTCTTCTTCTCTTCTCCTTCTCGTCTTCCTCCTCTCCTCCTCTCCCCGGGCTGGGGCTCCTTCAGGGGGCCAGAGGTGACCTTCTTCAGTCTCTCCTCCCGGCGAGCGGCCCCAGCGGGCCTCTCTTTTTGTGACCCTCTTTCTTCCTGTCTTTCTTCCTGGCCTCCTTGCGTGCCCCCCACCCCCCCCATCGCTCCCACCACCACCTCCCCCTTCCCCCGTGGTGGGGCAGCGTGGCTGAATGCTTAGAAACATGGTGGTTCTACTTATATAACCTGTGGGCTTATGCAGCTGATGTCCTGGTCTGTGTCTGCTGTGTAAGAGCTGTCTAGAGAGGCAGAGGGCATTCTGGGTAGGCCAACATGTCGAGAGCTATTCCTGAACCGAGTGCGTTGTTTTGTTTAGAATTAGTCGATGGAAAGACACACTTCCTTTATGTTTGTAAGCGTTGGAATGCGTAGTTGAAACAGCTTCACAGTTTGTCCCCGGGTCAGACTGAACATCTCGCCACATCGCAGCCGTGAGGTCGGCGAAGGTCACGCGCTCGTATTTGTTGCAGATTAGCAGCGGTTAGCGTTAACATCGGACTTTGTGTTTTCCTTCGTAGACGACAACAATAGCAGGACATGCGTGTTACCCCCCCTTTACTTTCTGTTTGACCTCAGTTGACTGTTGCTCATCCTTTAGACGCCGGGCCCCCCGAGGCGCTGCACCACGTCGTCTGTGTTTTCGTCTATGACTAATTCGATTATAGCACCCATATGCTATAGACTTGTAGGTCGGTTCAGAGGATCTTCTCAAGCAGGGCGAACGCAGCCAACCACAAAATGTCATCGCATCATCACGGGTTGGTGCTCTGGAACTGGGCTAATGGATTGTTTTAGCCAACTTACTGTATTTAGATGCATTATGTCAACAGAACAGAGCCGTCTTTTATCAAAGAGCCCTTTCATAGGAAGGTCTGAGATTTGAGCAAACACATCGCCCTCTTCATGCGTGACCAGATCGCTCAGATGACTAACGAAACATCAGGCGTCTTTGTCTGCGGTCGCCCATACATCAGTGTGCGAGTGTCCAAGCACGCATGAAATCACCTGCTGATTTGCATGATCTGTGGATGAGCTGACCGGGAGCCATGTTCATCTCACAACCTTCCTCTTGTTTTCCGGCCTCATTCCCGTGCGGCGGGACACAGACGACATGTGCGGCCTGTCGCTGCCACTGGCCTCGCTGCCGCGGCACATAGTCGCACTGACACAGTCCTGCAGTTTCTAAACCTATTAACAGGACATGACCAACGTGTCGGGCTTAATCTGTCACAGACACTTCAACAGCCATGTCAGCCCGGGCCTACGTAAGCTTATCGTAGATGCGTGTACGTGTCTGTGTCGGCTGAGTCTCGGCACAGAGAGGCCGAACAAAGATAAACAAAGGAATAGTGTCACCGCTGCATAGTTTGTCAACAAGAGGGAAGTGACAAGTACATTTTTACACTTCGAATGAATCTGGGTTACAAGTGTAGAAGCTCCCAAGAGTTCAAATCAGCATTTTCATTTAAGGTTTTTCAACTTTTACAATAGTGTTTGTATCTGTTGAAGGTATTTGATGAGGGAAAATGTTCCAAAAACCCAAAGATACTCGGCCTGTAGGGATGTTAAAACAGGAAAAAGAAGCGTAATATGTGCATTTATAAAGCTGTAACCTCACAGTTTTGTGATAATTCTAATTCTACCTCAATATTTTTAATTTTATTGTATTGTATTGTATTGTATTGTATTGTATTGTATTGTATTGTATTGTATTGTATTGTATTTTATTATATTCAAATTTACCGGCTGCTAGGACAACTTAATTTCCCGTCGGGGATGAATAAAGTAATCTATCTATCTATCTATCTATCTATCTATCTATCTATCTATCTATCTATCTATCTATCTATCTATCTATCTATCTATCTATCTATCTATCTATCTATCTATCTATCTATCTATCTATCTATCTATCTATCTATCTATCTATCTATCTATCTATCTATCTATCTATCTATCTATCTATCTATCTATCTATCTATCCATCCATCCATCCATCCATCCATCCATCCATCCATCCATCCATCCATCCATCCATCCATCCATCCATCCATCCATCCATCCATCCATCCATCCATCCATCCATCCATCCATCTATCTATCTATCTATCTATCTATCTATCTATCTATCTAATTCGTCAATTAACAGACTCATATTTTAGTCTCTAATTCAAACAGGGTTCTGAGCATTCGAAATCCATAGAACCAAAGTTATTAGCGTCTTGAAATGTGGGCCAAGTCAGCCGATGTGCATCAGCAACAATAAAAAGTAGCGTGGCTCCTCTGCCTTCTCCGCCGTGAAGGAAATTCCTCTGAGTTTCCTGCCTGCGTCCTCGCCGGCGCCTCAGACCTCATCTCATTAGCTGAGAGCGACTCTCCAGCTCCGGCTCGGTGGCGTTGAGGCTGCGTGAAGCCCGGCTGCTGATAAGCACGCCGTCATGGCGAACACCACGACAAGAGGTTATCAGTGCGCTCTCCACCGGCTCTCTGCACGGACCACTGGGGGTCCTGCTGTCTCCAAGATACTGTAACCCCCCCCCCCCCCAACACACTAACACACAGTCACAGACACATAACATCAGATGTCGGGCAGCCGTTCCAAGTTTGTGGCTTTTCATTCTCCTCACTGTTGTGTTTGATCGCCCCTCCCTCTCTTTCCTAATCTCTTCTATGTGTGGGCTGTTATGCACATGGGGAGGCGGGGGGGGGGGTTCCAGACACACCTCTTTGTTTTATCCCTGTGAGCTGTTGTAACTCCCATCGCTCGGCCCGGCTTGTTCTTCATCTGCCTCCAAATCACCAGGGAAAATAATAACTTGTGAAAAAAGGTCTTTATGAGCGGAGATGTTTTACACAGCTGCTGCTTCTCTCTCTCTCTCTCTCTCTCTCTCTCTTATTCACACCAGTGAGCTCGGCTCGGCTCAACCGGAGCCACTCACACACAACTGGCTCCTCACCGACAGGAAGACTTGGCACCGACACCCGGGGAGGTTTATTTTTGCCGGGGCACTTTACGAGGAGAAGCCCGAGCGGCTCTCAGATGCTTTTCTGTGAGAGTCTGAAGCCGTAGAATCAGAACTGAGTCACCGTTTTACAGACATGTTAAACAAGCAACTTCTCAAAAAAACAATAGAGCGACGCCTCTCTTCTTTCTTTCTCTCCTGTCGTAAACAGCGAGGCGGCGCAGAGGGACTCCCTTCATGTGGAGCTGAGATTAAACTCCAGGTTTTGTTTCCCACACAATCAAGTTTACGATCAGATGGGAGTTGTGTGCGTCTGAAAGTGGGTGTTTAGAAAACAAGGGTTTATGAAATAATAGGACATTTACTCTGGCAAGTCTTATTGTGTCAATGTTGGATTGTGTGTTGTTACGGACTCGTTTGTAAATTAGCTGGTTGATGGTTTGATGTATACAATGTTTTCAAGTTATGAACAAGTGATAGTTTCCCAGAGCCTCTGGCCTGGTCATCTAAAAAGTGATGAACTTGTTCTGGGACCTGCTCGTTGTTCAATTTGCAACTTTATTTAAGTTCTGAACTCAGAGTTTTGGAAAATTAGATAAAAATGTAAGTAAACATCTCTAATGTGTGTGCGTCTGTAAGTGGGTGTTTAGAAAACAAGGGTTCATGAAATAATAGGACATTAACTCTGGAAAGTCTTATTGTGTCAATGTTGGATTGTGTGTTGTTGCGGACTCGTTTGTAAATTAGCTGGTTGATGGTTTGATGTTTAGAATGTTTTTTGAAGTTATGAACAAGTGATAGTTTCCCAGAGCCTCTGGCCTGGTCATCTAATGAACATGTTCTGGGACCTGCTCGTTGTTCAATTTGCAACTTTATTGTAGTTCTGAAGTCTGAGTTTTGGAAAATTTGATAAAAATGTAAGTAAATATCTCTGATTTGTGTGTGTGTGTGACAGGATTTCTGCAGGGTCCTTTAAAAAAGTTGTATATATGTTTAACTGTTACTTAAAATAATCTTAAACAATGTTAACTTGGTCTTGATTATGCCAACGTTCATTTATCACTTCTTCCTTCAGACTTTAAAAATACTTCTCTTTTGTTAGCGTGCAGAGTTTGTAAAGTCTCTGTGTGAGTGTGAGTGTTCTTTCTGTAATAAAACCACAAACGAAACCGACATGGAACTGATAACTGAACAGAAACCGAACTGATCTCAGTTATTCAAGACTATGAAAACCGACTGTCTGCAGTTTGAAGGGTAACGTTGCTTTTCCAGGGTTTTTCTCTCCTCTGCGTTTTCATCTTATCTTCGTGTTTTAAGGTCTTAAAAGTATTTAATGTTGAAACCTGCAGAAACCCTGCGTGGGTTAGATTTGGTTGTTCTTTGATTCTTTGCAGCACATTCGTCTCTTTGTTTGTTTGCCTTCCATCTATTCCGCCTGTTCTTTGTGAAGTGCTCTGTGAAGTGCTTTGACCTCCCTGGGCCACCGTAATAGATGTAAATAATAAGAATAAAAACCTCACCGATGGAATTTTGGCCGAAGCCCAAGTCCTGCTCTATCTACTCAGCTCTGTATATAGGTCAGCATTTCATTACTGTAGGGGGGGGGGGGAGCCGTGAGTACAGAAGAGTTTGACCTGTTTTAATATCCCATAATGCCTTTCTCTGGCTGGTGCTGTAAATAAAACTTTGACAGGATTAATTCTTTTGTAAACCAGTGTTTTCTCCGTCCTCTGCTTGAATCCGTCTGGAAAACAGAGGAAAAGAACGAGAGGAGTTTTATCGCTCAACGTTTTGTTATCTGTCGCGCTTGAGGAACCTCGGATGGATCCGTTCCAACGCCTGACGGTTTGGCAAGCGTCCGCTAAGCTCCGCCTCCCGATCAGAGTGTTGTTTATTTTTTATTGGGATTGAGGTTACGGCCGCGGCTCATGCCAGACACACCGACAGGAGTTCATCCGTGGATCATTAACAAGATCAAAACAAAAGCACCTCTCGTCGTAGGAGTGGCCTTCAGAAGAGAAACGTGCGGCTTTCCATTAGGGAATTACAAGTGTCAGGAGGGGAATGAGGCTCGTGTTCAAAAAACCACACGTTGTTTAATGATTGTTGATATAAAAGTCACGATGTTGAGCTCAGAACATTTAACTTAATATTCTCACTACGTAGTTCTCACACCTGAAAGTCTGACTTATCTAAATCCAGTGTTTTGGACCCAGACCTCTTCTTGTGTGGGATTAAACTTTGTTTAAACTTGTTATAGTCCAGGCAAAGTACCGTTTTCCGACCGACTAATTGTAAAAGAATTTTTTTCAGCATAGATCATTTCTATGAGGTGTCCAGAACAACATACTAAAAGTCCTAAGAAATCCTAGTTGAGGAAATATGTTTAATTCTCATCAATGTGCCAATAAGGCCCGGCAACAATGCACCCCAAAAAGACTATTTTTTTCCTTTACTCCAATCAAAATAAAACTTTACACAATGAAAGTAACCAGGAAACGTAACATTTTTTGTATTACAAGTTTCTTTTGAAATGAATTTGACAAGCACATGAGCTCCACACTTATTGAATATGTCCTAATTTGCATAGGCAAACACCATTCATATGTATTACAAATACATACATAAATTCATTTTCAAAGAAACTTGTAATACAAAAAATGTTACGTTCAATGGCTACTTTCATTGTGTAAAGTTTCATTTTGAAAGGAGTAAAGGAAAAAAATAGTCTTTTTGGGGTGTATCGTTCCCGGGCCTTATTGGCACACATTGATGAGAATTAAACATATCTCCTCAACTAGGATTTCTTAGGACTTTTAGTATGTTGTTCTGGACACCTCATAGAAATAATCTATGCTGAAAAAAATTCTTTCACAATTACTTCTATTTTTGGCTCCAAAATGGGCTACTTTGCCTGGACTATTATGTTGGTTCGTACTAAACTGAAAACCCCTCAGATCTGGATCAGACCTCACATGCATTTATCTCCTTTGTTCAGCGAGCTTTTAAAAACTTTTTATCTAACTGTCTCTAACCGTTTATCTGCCGCAGGCACACACGTCCTGGTTGGATCCACCTTGTCCGGCTGATGTTTATTTTTACACATTTGCACAAAGATCATTAAAGCGCAGGGATTAATCTTCAAAGCCGTGTTGTGGTTTTGATATGTCGGCTTCTGGCAGGTTGCCTAGTTTCTCGCTGTTGTTGCTCAGCTCCTGTTAATCTAAAGCGAGCTGCTTGCTCGGGTGAAGAACGCCCCGGAGGCCGGTCACATGTCTGCGCTCCACAGCGGTCCAGTCCCAGTCTAGCTCCGGGCAACAAGTGTGTGTGTGTGTGTGTGTGTGTGAGATATTCCTCTGGCTGAAGAATTAAACTTTGTTTTATGTTATGACTGTCTGTGAGGTCAAAGGTCACCTCAGAGTTTAGTTTGGCTTCCTTCAAGTGTGACTGACAGTGACCCGCTCTCCGCTGGGCCCCTCGGCTCCTGCCCACCGAGCACTTTTCTGTTTGGGGAAACTTTTTCTTTTTCTGACACCACATCCAAAACGCTCCTGGAACCTTCACCCCCCCCACCCCCCCGGACGACCATTTTCCACCTCCCTCTGATTATTTCTAAGTGCACTGCATCTTAGAGGAAAGTGCAGTCAGACACTTGTGGAGTCAGGTCAGTTTAGCTGTTGAAGGACTCACACTTCAATGTGTGTGTCTGTGTGTGTGTGTGTGTGTGTGTGTGTGTGTGTGTGTGTGTGAACATCAGGTTGGCAGTTGCCCCCATGCGAATTGAATAATGACATCGTATCCCAGCTGCAGGTGGGTGGGTTTATCGGGGGGGGGACAGGAAAAACAAGCTAGTCACCTTTTCGACAGTTTGAGGCCAAATCCGCTCGTGAAGAATCGTCCTTTATTTGTCGTCGTGGTTAATATCTTATTTCCTGCAGTTCCAGTTTTCTTTAATCATTTATCTTGAAATGACGATTATTAAAGCTTCATCTCAAAAAACGGTGATTAATGAGCAATGGTGATTGTGATAAACATAAATTTGGGCTTTTTCAAGACTAGGCTGTGATTAAACATTAGGCTGGAGAAAAAGTTTCACTGCAAAAATGATTTACAGGATTTTGATTTGAATTGATTTGTGTTTGATTTAATAAATGTTAAACCTTTTATTAAAAGTCGGAGGGCAGCCGTGTGACCTCACAGCCGCACGCGCACAACATTTGTGTCTCAGATGTGAGATGTTGACGTTGGTCTTTATCGTGTTGGACACCGGAGCGAATATCTCTTGAGGTGTCGATCATGTGTTGAATAAAACAAGCAGTTTGCACACGTCAGCTCGGAACGTCTGAAATCTTACCGGGTGTTTTTCAACGTTTTCTGACTTTGATTACCTGTGGGAGAAAAGATGTTAAAAAAAATAAAGTGTCTTGGGTGTTAATTACTCCAAAATGCTTCTGTTCTCTTGTACCACATTACGCTTTACTGCATATTACTGAAAAGAAATCTGTGTAATTCAAAAGTTCATCATTATTCTTTTCATACTTGGCATCACACGTGTTTAAATCATTATCATTCTGGCATCGCAGTGATTCTTTAATGAGTTCGGGCTGATTCATGCGAAAGGTGAGTGCTTGGTTGTTAACACGGAGATTTGTTGGGCTCGAGGTGTGACACTATAGCAAACAATCCAACGCAGGAAGGAGGAGCTGCTCTGGTTCTGGCAGTTTGCCCTTTCAAACAAAAGAAGCATCATTAAATCCTCATTTTCCCGCGAGCCGCGAGCCCAGGGGCATTGTGCTGCTCGTGAACACTCTGCGATTAAACCTTTCAAACTTGAAGTACTCGTTTGGGGAGCGATGTGGGACGTGTAAACAGTCATTACTGTAACTCTGTGCGATCGCCTCGGCCTGCACACAACCCAGATATCAGCGAACGCCTCATTAAATCCGGGGATTTGCTCTGAAGGTTTATCTGAGCCTGGTTTTCACCTTATTTGGAAGATCTCCAGCGATGGTTTAGGACTGGCGAGCGAAGGGCAGGTGCCGCGGAGCCGGGGCGAGCGTTTCATCTCTACCTGTTAGAGCTGCGAGCCAAGCGGGGGGGTGGAGAGAGAGAGAGAGAGAGAGAGAGAGAGACACACACTGGGCGGTCCGCACTGCCAACTTGATGCCAAGTGCAGCGCGGCTGTGTGTGTGTACAGGGATTGAAAGACTTGCTGATCTGGCACCCGTGCACGTTCCTCCTCTGAGCTCCCTCCGCTGCATCCGTCAAACACACTGGCTCTCAGCAGCTGGGGAGCGGTGCACTGAAGAGGTAAAAAACGTGCATGTGTTGGCATGTGGCAAAACCTGCGGCGCACGTTGACTGATACTGTACGTGCACGTGGCCGTGGTGCGCCTGCCACGCCCCCGGGTGCTTGGTGCAGAGCGCTGGCTCCTGTTCCTCTTCACATAGCTGCACCCAGAGAGCAGGAAACTCAATCAGCAAAGTGTGAGACCGGTCTGTGATCACTGCAGAAGCTCCGGCCACACTGGGCCCTGACATCCAGGGAGGCTGCATGCAAGCTGTGAGCTCCTTCAGCTACATGACACGCATGCATCATACAACACGTATGATACATGTACAAACATGCATTCACACCAGCAGACGGGCATCCAACAGCACATTCACGGTGACACGACACATGCAGGCGGTTATTTTTTTGGTGGAGATGTTATCACTCAGACGTCCTGTGAAGAACACATGTTGCGTTAGATAGTCGTTTGTTGTGCGTTACTGTACACGGGCAGATACACAAAGGCTTCTAACAGTTCATTTCTCACGCAGCCAACTCCCTGTTTGTGCAGCTCTGTCCAAACTGTTTAGTGCCCGACAAAAACTTGTTTGACTTTGGTTAACGCGAGAAGAGCGGAGCAGGAATTTACCACCGAGCCTCTGATACTTCCTGGATCATAACACGTGTTCGTTAGCTTTGTGAATCACAACCGCAGAAAAGGCTTTTGTAGTTATTTTTAAATTGATTATGATCAACAGAAAGCCACTGTTGTGTTTGTCTCTATTTCCAAACGTAGATTTAAAAAGTGTTGCATTTCCGCGACGTTTATTCTCGCTCGCGTGCAGCTGCAGGTTCCTGTCAGACTGCATTCTACTGAAGTGTGAAAATGAAGAGCCCAAACAGCCCAGCGTGACTGACGGGGGGGGTGGGGGGGGGTGACACTCTGGCTGCTTGTGTTCCCTCCGTCGTGTCCCTGACCCTTGTCCAGGTTGGACGGGTACCAGCTGCCCCCCCCCCCCCCCCCCAAGCGAGCTCCCTCCACTCTCACATCTGGAGTCCACTTCTCTGCCAACGCAGGCGGCGCTGACCCTGGTGACCATGTGTGTGTGTGTGAGAGAGAGAGAGAGAGAGAGAGAGAGAGAGAGAGAGGGAGAGAGAGACGGAGCTATAAACAGATGAGGGAGGAATTAGTATAAAGAGAGAGATGGTACAGGGATCATGTGCTGGACTATGAGTTAATGTATTCTCTGTGTGTGCCTTCTTGCGTGGGTTCCATGTGAAAGTACATTGTTTACAGTCCAGTGCTTTCCCTTGTTATTCCTGTGTATGTGTGTGTGTGTGTGTGTGTGTGTGTGTGTGTGTTTAACGTGCTGAGCACAAGTGTGTCTGCAGACCCTTATCTGACACATGGGGATTAGTTGACCGGAGGTGACCCCTGGACTCCTCCGGCCTCTCTCCGCCTGCACGAGTCCTCCCCCTTGTTTTTCCACACACTGTCACTTAAGCAGGTCTCCGTGCTGCTGTCCAATCAGACTGCATGGATTATCCCAAATTATGTATTTTCTGCTCACCATCTCCTGAAGCAGATCAGATGTTCCAGATTTATATTTCCACCTTTTCGTTTCCTGGGTTCTCCTTTTAATTTGCATTTCGCTATTAAAGGGCCTGCACCTCCAAAAACACCTAATTAACCTATAAGTTATAAGTCAGGTGTATATATATAGTTATATAGTTGTTTATCCTTCTATGATCATTCAGAGTTTCCTGAAGTCAAACCTTATATTATAATTTGTTTTATTTCAGCACCTTCCAAATAGTAGTTTTGCAGTAATAGATATAGAGTGAAGCTGTTCAATCAGACTGAAGCAGCTACTGTACATTAATTTTAAGGTTTCGCATGGATTAGCCCAAATTATGTATTTTCTGCTCATCATCTTCTGAAACAGACCAGATGTTTCAGATTGATATGCCCACCTTTTCGTTTCCTGGGTTTCCCAGCTCGTCCAAAAACACCTAATTTATAACCTATAGTGTTGTTTATCCTTCTGAAATCATTCAGAGTTTCCTGGAGTCAAACCTTATATTATTATTTGCTTTATTTCAGCACCTTCCAAATAGTAGTTTTGCAGAAATAGATAAAGAGAAGAACCAGACCAACCAAGATGGCCGCCACTTTTGTGTGAGTGCAATCAAAGCGCATTAATATTCCCAAGAATTTGCAGAATTTATATAACTTGCAGCGTCTTAAGCGGAAGTTATGAATATGGAGTTAATACATGAACATGTTACATATGCAAGAACCGCACTGTGCCCAACATATGAGGCTTAATTAGACCAACAGACACCCAGATTATTAAATGAAAAGAGAATACCAATATGCACAAGTGCTATCAGGGGAAATATCTCCCGATTAATGTGCGTGATTACACATTTGTATCTCCATCATGGTTCCTTAATACGACTCGATGTGATCCTTCAGAAATGCAATAAGTCGATGTTCCTGCCTCGGGTGCGTTAACTGATTTCGTTGTCGGGAGACGAGCACCAGTGTGTTTCCAGCGAGTGTATAATTGATTATTGAATTGTTTCCATCGGAACACAGGCTTCTCATTATGCATACTAATGAACCCATACAGAACATGTGCCTGCCTCACATAGGACACACACACACACACACACACACACACCCACACACACACACACACACACGTTTCCATGAAAGCCGACAAAGAGAGTATGAAGCTGCAGCCAGTTCCAGCCTGGTCTGTTTTCACGTTCCAGTTGTTGCGATGCCACATCGAGGGTGAGGTTGGCATATACGTGTGTGTTTTGTGTGTGTAGCTTCTTGGCGACTGGCCTCGCGCACAAACACACAACTCACTGCAGCAGCGCCAGGGATTCTGAGTCATGGAGCTTTTTTACCGTAGATTAGAGGAAGGAAGGAAATTGGGTCAGACTTCTGAGAGCCAGGCATTCCTTTTTCCTGCGTTGGGTGTCAAGACATTATCCAATTGTGCGTCCGTTTTTCTTTCTCCTCTTGCGCTCTCTTCCTCTCGTGCATGTTTATTTATTTTTTAACTCCCCACTTTCCCCGGTCAAAGAGAGGAGAGAGTTATTGTGCTTGGCGTGGCGGCAGAGGACAGGCTGCAATTTGGAAACAGCCCAGCTGATC